>NW_007377455.1:107786-214113 GCF_000475195.1 Diaphorina citri
AAAAGAAAAAAAAAAAAAAAAAAAAAAAAAAAAAAAAAAAAAAAAAAAAAAAATGTTATAAATTGTCTATAGAAGGGAAAATAATTGCTTCAGGAGTGTTCTAAAGAGGAGTTAGTGCAAATATCCTACTAGCTAGGGTTAAAGCACCTTACAGGCAAAAAATGTGACAAAAAAGCTGACAAAAAGATCTTTTTTTTTTTCATGAAGGCTACAAATATAATGTGAATAGAAGGGAGACATATATCATATTTTACTGTTTGGCTAGGGGACTTTGAACAGGGAGTATAAGTACCAGCCCAAATTTCCGTTGCTAAAGAAATAGCTGCAAAGGGCATCCACTCGGAAAATTTGTAGCCAAAACCAAATGTCAGCCCAAAGCAATCACCCTTGTTAGGGCTGATTGAGAGGCTGATAGAAAACACCTACCCCGTCTGAAAAGGCAAAGAAAAAGAAGAATTTTGGACAGTTCTTTTTTTTTAACATTCCAAGCCTAAAAACTACCTTCAGTTACACTCCAAAACAAATATTTTCTTTTCTCCAGACAATTTATAGTGTTATTTCATTGTCAGTAGGTACTACTAAACCACTACCTCCTATTTTGTGAAAGCATTATAGGTAATTAGTAAAATATCTTACACCCCTATTGCATTCTTGAAAGCTTGTGAAAGATGGAGAAGAGGATCATGAATCGGAAAAGTTGAAGTTCACAGTGGTACCTGTCCCAGGACAGATTTACTACTATATATTGTATATAGATACAAATTAAATTTATACCTACTAATGAAATTAAGGGTTACAAGTTCACATTACATACATAAAACAAATATTTTCTTTTCTCCAGACAATTTATAGTGTTATTTCATTGTCAGTACTACTAAACCACTACCTCCTATTTTGTGAAAGCATTATAGGTAATTAGTAAAATATCTTACACCCCTATTGCATTCTTGAAAGCTGAAGTGCGGTAAAGGGTCTGGCAAAAAATTTCAACAATGGTAAAATGTTTGCTTTCAACTAGGTAAGAATTCAAAATGATAAATATTTCACTATTTTTTCTGTTCAAGAAAAGAACACTTTCTTGGTTAATCATGTCAGGATTATGATTCTAAAGAGCAATAAAATATAGGAAAGGTAGGTACAATAACAAACCAATGTCTTCTTGTTTAACAGAAGATGTGCATTCAGCATGGCTTAGATAACACTGCGTTGGACACTATTTTAGTTTGCATTTGTTTTACAAATCAACCTATCTAGAAGTATATTGTAAATAAAAATAAATTTAATGCTAGTTAATGCCTATAATATTTAATAATAGAATGTAAAATCAAGTTAAATGTGTGATGAATTGATGATACACTCTGAGCTCCCATTTACAAAGTAGAGTTGAATTACCGTGGAGGTTTACCTATGTACAAACAAGTGAAACACAAAACACTTTTAATGATGATTGAATACTCAATAGAAGATAGTTAATTACACAATTTAATTGCAAGAAACACCAAAAATTAATTTAATAAAATTTATAACAGATTGACAAATATCTCACACCCTGGCAAGTTCACGTAAAAAATAATAAAGTAAAAAGTTGAAAACTTAAAAACATGGCAGACTGTCACTGCACTGATGAGCGCGCTCCTAACGGGTGTTTTGTAAAGTGAAAAAATAATTTTATTACGCAACTTTTTGACGTTAATTTTAAATTTTTGGATGTGTTTCAACAAAATTCATTTTTGAACTACACTTCTAAAGAGGAAAAAAATTCAATTATGAAGTCTACTGTTTCAGCAAAAAGGTTAAAACTCAACTTGTAGGACTTTTTGCTCATTCTTTTCATCAAGACTACTTTTTTATTTTTGAAATTACCCGCTTTAATTAAGAAAGAGATTTGCAAAGTGTTACATCTGGAGTGTGGTCTGTGTGGTGCTGTATGGATCTGAGACATGGATGATGAGGAAGAAAGAAGAAACATATTTGGAGAGTTTTGAGATATGGTTATGAAGAAGGATAAAAAAACATCAAGTTGTCAGATAAATTACGAAATGAAGAAGTTTTGAGAAGAGTTGGAGAAGAAAGGAGCATTCTGAGAACTATAAAGAAGAGAAAAAGAAGCTGACTGGGACATATATTAAGAAGAGACTGTATACAGAGAAGAATAATGGAAGGTGAAAGAGAAGGAACAAGATCAAGAGGAAGGAAGAAATTCGGAATGCTGACCGACATCTTGCAGGGAAAGACTTTTCAAGAAATAAAGGAAGAAGCACAAGATCGTGAAAGATGGAGAAGAGGATCATGAATCAGAAAAGTTGAAGTTCACGGTGGTACCTGTCCCAGGACAGATTTACTACTATATATTGTATAGATACAAATTAAATTTATACCTACTAATGAAATTAAGCATACATTTCTTGTTAATACCAAGTACCTAAGCCAAAAAGGGTTACAAGTTCACATTACATACATACCTACACATTACATTTTTATATATATATATATTTATTTATTTTATAATTTTATTATTTCTGTTTTTCCACCCATTTCTCAATTTTGAAAAAATGGACCTATTCCACTATCTTCTAAAAATTTCCTTAGGATTTGTATGCAGGATATTTCTTATGAAAGCCTGACAACTATTTTGATTATGCAATGTGCCATGTACAGTTCTTACTTTCTATTACAGAGGTTTCCAACTAGCGGCCCGCGGGCCACATGTGGCTTTTTGGGATTTGTACAAACTTACCTACAGTGTAGTTATCATTGAGTCAGAAACTGACCCTCTTTAGTGTTAAGCTAGAATTAGGAGAATACTTTTTAACAAATTTCGCCTGCGGCGCTCAAATATTCGATCGAACTGGATTTCTGAAAAGTTGGAAGAGGGGGGGGTCCTACAATATGTGGCCCGCGAAGTACCTCCCAATGTAGCTTGTGGCCCGCATACACATGGAAGTTGGAAACCCCTGTTCTATTAGGTACCGTACCTACTGACTACGAAGAGGTTGTGATAAGGGATTTTTTTTTTTGAACTTTTGTAATGAGCCCTAATTTCTACTGTAAATAATAATCTACTACTTCACTCATTGTACCTATAATCATGGCTAATTTAATTTCACCATGTGTCCTCTGTCTATCACTTCAATTTTGGCAGTCTTTTTCCCCATTTATGGTCAACACTTAGGTAAGTAAATAAATTTCGTCTTTAGCTCAAACTACATTTCAGTCTCCTGATTGTTTATGTATATATTCCTAAAAGATATATTACCACCGTCTAAGAATTTATTCCCTTTGACTAGAGGTAGGATGATCTCATTTTCTGAAACATGATAGGTAGGTACCTGCGAATAAAAATAAGAGGTAAATAAATCAAAGTTTTAATTTTATTAATATAATTTAATATACTTTTAAATGTATTTTGAATAAAAAATTACAATTAAAGAGAAGAGAAGGAGTGATTTTCAAATAAGTTTATATAAGTTTGAGAAAGTCGAATTGCTTACAGTGAGGTAGACTCAATCATGGATAAAGGCCTCAGGGAGATCTTGAAATCCGCTTTAACCTAGATAGGTACCTAAGTAGTTATATCATTGGAAAAGTATAGGCATTGGGTATAGAAGTTTTCACATTGAAAATGTATAGGTACGTATTGCCTTGTCAATGATACCCATAAGCGGTTAGAGAGTAAAGTGATCAAAATAATATGACTTTCAACACCTCCCAAGTGTCCTTTATAAATTACTGAGTCTTCTACAAAGGTCATCAGAGAAAAAATAAATTAAAACAAAAAATACAGAGGAAAGATAGAGCACCAGTGTACCATGAAAGGCTTATTTGAACCACTTTAAATATGGATATTAGAAATTGGTAGGTAATTTGTTACATAAAATGTAATTCGTATGATGCTGTGTGTAAGATAAAATTTTCACATTTCAATAATAATGTTCATGTTAAAATGAAGAAATAAAAACAAAAAGTTCTAATCTTAAAATAAGATTACACTGGAGCTACTACCAACATTTATATAATTCATTTTAATAAATATACAAAAATGTATAAAACCTAAACAAAGAATTTTGAATAATAAATATTATTTACTCTGATTTAAACGTAGGTATCTTTTAAATAATTTATTATGTATATATATTATATATATTGCATACTTTAAATAAATTGATTCCTTTTTTTTAATATCTCTCCTTTTCTTCTATCCTTTATTCATCACGCTCATCTTTCTTCTCTCTCAGCCTTTCTTTATTTTTTTTCTCTCTCTCTTCCTTTCTCTCCCTTTCTTTTTTTATCTCTCTCTCTCTCTCTTCGCTCTTTTTTTGTGCACGTCCCTGTATTGATAATGGGCCTAGACTTTTATGTGGACAGAGAAAGAAAATAGAAGGGAAAGAGCGAAAGGAGGGAGAAGGAAGAGAAACGGGGAGAGAGACAGAGGAACGAAGAGAGAAAGATGAAATAAGGAGAGACAGAGAATGAGGGAGAATAAGAAGAAAGACAGAGGAACTAAGAGAAAGAGGGAGAGATTTTTTTAAATATACATTTTTATTATCATAATAATACTACTAAAACAATTCTCTCGTTCTCTATACAAAGTTTAACAATATTAATTTCTGCACTATCACAAACTTTCCACAACACAACAGTATTTTCACTACCTACAGTTATTTTTGAATGTCTGCCTAACTATTTATAATTTTAAATATTTCAACAATTTATTATTTACTTATTTATAGGTTTCTTTATACACTGAAATTTTAGATTTATACCTACCTACATAAGTAGATCAGAGTCTAATTAATATTTGAAGGGTGAAGCGTGATCAAATGTACCTTTACAGACGTTTAAAGAATATGAAAGAATAATTATAAACAGATATTGAAATAACACTCCAAGAGCATTATCCAATTTGTATATTTCCAGTTCATAGATTTAGACAGCATAGGTACCGTCCATGGAAAGAGTTTCTGAACGAGAAAATATTCATACCAGGTAGTTGTATTGTCTTTTGAAGATTTATTAGGTTGTGTTGCAATAGGACTTTCTTTCACCGAAACTTGACTTATGCGAGTACTCGCAGGTATCTAGATAATTAATATTCTTACTCTACATTATCAGAATAGGAATGAATTTAAATGGAACGTCAATGTAAAAGGAGTAGGTAGAAAAGTATTTACATAAATTCTTACTCTACATTATCAGAATAGGAATGAATTTAAATGGAACGTCAATGTAAAAGGAGTAGGTAGAAAAGTATTTACATAACGCATAACAATTTAATAATCTCAACTTAAAGGAAACAAATAAAAAAAAATATTGAATGTAAGTATAAAAATATACCTACTTTGAAAATATTTTATAAAAATATAATTTGTTTGAGATTTATCGTAATATAATCATAAATTATTTATTATCTAAAATTTTCAGAATAATTATAGAAAAAATTGCAGTGGGTATCATTGAACTATTGAATAATAACAAAAAATCAAATAGGTATCTTTCTATCTTTAGACAGTGAGGGTAAAAAAGAAAAAAAGTCATAAAATTGTATCTACCTATGAACATATTTAACTGACGCTGATGTGAGAATTTCTAGGAGTTTCGGAAGAAAAAGCATAAAATTTTCCTACATAGATGTTTACAATTTCATTAAATATAGATATTATATCAACTGATTATAAATCAATAAAATGTTCTTAAATTGGTAGATAAAATTCAATACTATCAAGGCACACAATATTTATTTTTTTTTTTCAAAAGGAAGTGCTAATGAAATTAACAAACTTGATTTCGGCTTATGAAAGATGACTACAAGGCTCTATGCCAAACATCCAAGTTATGTGAACAAAAGTGGTTGGAATAAAAATGTTGAAAAAATAATAATAACTATACCTATGTATGTAATTGATCAGCTGTAATTTTTCTTCCTGTTTTAATTGAAAGTCATAAATTATTATTCTTATATTCAGACTTGTTTTAATTTTTAGTATACAATATTCTATAAGTATACATACTAGTATATGTTACCTATATAGAAGAAAATAGTTATCAGATAGGGTACCTATTTATGATTATTTTAATTTTCTTCAATTTTATTGACAAATAACTAGGTGTTAAACAAAATGCAATTTATAAAAATTTACAAGCTTAGTCGTTCTTTTAAAATATACATACGTGACTGTAAATTACAAATAACCGAAATGATAATAATAATTTAATTATAATATCATTATTTTATATTAACACAAATAAATATTTGAAAATACACAAACAAAGGAAAGAAAATGAGTTCGAATCATAATTTCAAGTGGAAAAATTACATCTTGCGACAATTTTGGCATTGTAAAGCAGTACACCAAATAAACAGTTTAAAACTTGAATATCCATCAGTTCTTGACATTGAAAAAAGTAATAAGTCAAATGGGTATACTATTTGAAAGAGATCAAAAGGATTTGCAATGTCCTCAGAAGAGATGACACTCTACTAGTCAAGATACTCACAGATCCGACAGCAAGATACAGAAAACAGAATCGTGACCATTTCCACTATCATAAAGCCTATTCTGAGTGAACTCATACTTCGGAAATTTATCAAAGTACAAGTTAGAGCTTAGAGCTACATATATCTTGGCACAGAATGTAGACCGACCCGTTTTCCTTAACATTTTTACTGTCACATCCTCCTATCAAAAGGTTGAAATAATGGCGATTGCAATGCTAAATGCAGTTAATATTCAATAATTGAAATGGACATTATTTCTAAACAAAGGTCATTCTTTTAGCTTGTCCTTCTTCAAGTTTTCCTATGCATTGAGAGAGAGAGAGAGAGAGAGAGAGAGAGAGAGAGAGAGAGAGAGAGAAGAGAGAGGGAGAGAGAATAGATATATTATTCTAGAAATGACTAGGATGAAATTAGTTGCAGTATTACTTAGGCACGAGATTTTAATGCTTCGTCACTATGTATATAGGTATAAATCACCCGTAGAAGGGTACCTACAATGTTATAAATAATTAGATATTATTACCTATTAGATACCTATCTTTCATAAAGCTATAAACTGAACTCTACAATTTTAAGCGTAAGGGAAATGCAAATTACAGTTTTCTTGTTTGAAGCAAAAAAATCGAGAATTGTGATTTAAACTCATTTTATTCCTTCTTATAACAAAACTATAACAAAAAATTTACACAGTAAATAAATAAAATAAATAACAATAGAAACTGTACAAATAAATAAAAATAATACAAGCGGGTTAAAAAAAAGTTTACAAAACAGCCGAGATGAGACTGAAAGTTATCATTTTACTTAATAATTTAAACAGAAATAAATAAGGAGATTTGTGATTTGCTAAAACTCGGAGAAAAATATAATCAAGCTTTGTAAGACAAACCAAAATACTGTGAAACAAATAAATACCTAGGTATCATAAATGAATAGTCCGACGAAATTTCCCCTAGACAAAATGTTGAAATCAATTGAAATCCTGTTGAAAACAGCCAATCAAATGCATTTTATGCTCTTTTTTTACTGTGATAGAAAAGGAGCACATCAGCAGGAATCCAAACTCCTGTTCATATCTAAGGATGCCCGACAAGGTTACTTTCATAATAATTCCTGATGGGAATGGAAAACCAAATGAACGATTCTGATAATGGAGATTAGTTGGCAGTAGACATCATAAACAACCAAAGAGACAAGTGTTCCATTTATATCAGATTTTGAAGCGCAACTCTATTGGCTATGGGTTACACAATGTGACATAAGCCTATTGTTCAAGTAAAGTTCTTTACGACCTTACAGTTATAGCCATGAAAAATTTAATTACTTGTAATAATAATTATGTTTTCTATGCATTTAGTATTATTAAAAAATACAAAATGGAAGTACCCATGTTGATACACTATGATTTGATTTGCCTGATTGTTATGATTAGTAGTGTAGACTGTGGAACTCCAAAGACACATTCATTTTATTAACGAGATTTGGACTAGGTAGGTATTTTAGTCAATTCCGATTGACCCCTATTTTACCTATTACTTATCCATAGAATGGTGAAAACAACTATATACCTACTCAACTTACTCCCTCACCCACTTGAAGGAATAGTTGTTTTAAGTAAAGTTGAACTGAACAGCTTAATAGCTAAATGTGTTTATGTACCTATATTACCTATATTGGAGTGATTATAATAATAATTATGTACTATTATGGCGATTTATTGTGGTTCTGACAAAACCCAAAATTTAATTTGTTTTAGAGGGATGGACAAGAGACATTTCCGAATTTAATCACATTAGACAGGAGACACAATTATAATGATTTTTTTTTCATTAAAAAAATGGGAGGGGAATTAATTTTAGTGGAAAGAATTTTAAGACCAAACCTAAAGATCAGTTAGGTATTTTCTATTTGACTGGTATATTTGATTTAGTCGGAGGAGTAGCACTAGGAGATGGCTTTAGGGTTAAAAAGTTTTTGAGATTCTCTACTTCTGAGACAAGGCGAGCCACTTCTGATTGTAATCTAGAATCGTGAGGTGTTTCTATTGGTGCAGCAGCGCTGGGAGGGGAGGAAGGTTGATGAGTTACGTTCTGCCGAATGACACCCCAATCTTGCCCTATGGAAATCCCTGAATCCCTTTCATCACTGCTTCCTTCCGTATCCCAAGGTGGTGTTGCTCGTGACTCTGGTTCCTGTTTGATACTTTGTACAGGAACGCTAGTTGAGGTGGGAATATCTTTTTCGTTCAAATGAATTTTGTGCCTCAATTTATGAGGCAGACCTGAATTATTTGAAGAAGAATTGACAGAGAATATAAGAGGTACATGAACTGACTCTTCGTTGTCGCTATCACGCGGGCTGTTGGAGGAAACGGATTTATGCCTGGACTTGACTTTGCCTCGATTCCGACTCAAGTTGAGCACGATGTTACTAGAAGATTCAAATACTGGTGGATTAATAGGAGGAAGCACGGGCGAGAACGGGAAGGCGTTATAATTATCCGAGGAATTATTATACGGTGGTAACTCGTTATCATGGTGATGACCATTATTCTGCGAGTAAATCTCGTGAGATGAGTTTGAGTAAAGAACAGGCGGAGGGATAGGACTGACATTAGGGGAGTACATCATACTAGACGTAGGGGGAGCACCAGGGGACAGTTTAGACCGCTTGGGAATGGTTAGCCCTTGCTCAGTAGATGGCAAGGATGCCATGACTTGATCTACATTCACCATACTCTCTCCATTGATTCCAAACTTATCTTTGATAGCTGCTAGCTGGGCTTTTAGAATATGATTTTCGTTGCTCAGTTCTACGACCCTCTGTTCAAGAATCATGTCATTGAACCTCCTTTTCTCTCTAGATCTCTTTGCGGCCTCGTTGTTTCTTTTCCGCCTGTCCCAATAACTTTCATCTTTCTTGTTATCAGGTATAAATTCTCGTTGTTTCCTTTGAGAGAAAATTTCTTTTCTCTGGAGATGTCCCGCTAGATCAAAGCCAGGGAGGTAATTCTCCATGTATGACACTGACTCAGTGGATCCTGTAGGAGAGATAGGACCCGCCATGGAATTCTCATTCGAGCAGAACTGACTGGCATGTGATTGCCCATTGGAAGATCCATGGTTTATGGCGTTAATCTTGTGACTCTCGGGCATATTTCCCAAGGGAATGCGGTGAACTTGCTTATTCTTTTCGTTTATGTATTCTGCCACCATCCTTTTGAGTGATGTTCACACCTGAAACAAAAATATAAACAATAAAATTGTTGAAAATCCCATAAGAGGTTAGCAATTTTATTATAAATAATGATTCTTCTTCCTTCCATGTTTTAACATTTTGAAAACGGGAGAATAAAATGAGGTGAGACTCAAAGTTGGCTGATACATATAGTATAATAATACATATAGGTATCAACTAGCAAGTTGCACGTAGACCTGGTATTCACGTTAATCTGTCCTGATTGGAAAAGTAAACAATAACAAAGTAATACCTGAGGAGTTATGAAATTCTAAAGTAAACCTCTATACCTGTATAATATTTCGTAGATTCGGCCCTATATTCAGATGCTCTAACTATGTTATCAGTAAGGCTGTGTATGTGTCTATTAATTCTTATCATTCAAAGTGTATAGATAATGTCTATAAATTATGAAACGAGCCAATATGTAGTGATGCAGTTTAGATTTCATTAGTCATCGACATCACTCAGTTAAGATACATACCTACTCATTAGGTGCGAGACACTAGACTTTAATCTAAATGATCATGAGTTCAATGGAAATTTCAAGAACAAAAAATTAAATCAGATAATACCTGTTTAAAAGTATAGGTAGGTTACCTATTCACTTTGAGTGTGACTATTGAGGCCATGAGCCCATTTTACCTAGAAAGGAAATTGGATACATTCCAAATTTCAATAGAAAATTAGTCATTAGAAAAGTTTAAAAGTGAAATTTTATTATACCATATTATATTTATTTTTCAGGTAAATACTAGTATACTAGATTGTTTTTTAGATAGGTACTCGGTAAGTTAATATAAATTATAGTTTGGGAAACCAGGAATACTTCGAGGTAGATACCAATATCTGCCTAATATAACATCATTATTATTAGTTTATTAGATGGTTAGATTTATTGGGTACCTACATAATTATTGAAAATGTGCAGACTTAAAACATGTACCTACAGTAACATCAAACAATTCAAATAACTGAATGATGTATTAAAAAGATTCTTTTGAAGGATGAAAAATGTGGGAAAATCAATTGTTGCTCTCAAAGAGTTACTCAACGTCCTTCCAATTCAACGTTTCTAATGAACTTGTTTACCTTAACAAAGTAATATGTGTTTGAACTATTCAGAAGAGATTTCAATAATATTATTGCTGGTATAATATTATTGTATCTAAGTACTAATATTATTGCTAATAATACTAGTATCTAAGTACTTTATTTAATTTTTTTTGACATACTTGTAGAACAGGAAGCCCATTCACAAAGGTACGTAGGTAATTTTCATGAAAATTATTATTTATTCAAATAGAATTTATACTTTGTATAGGTAAGTTAAGGAGTACCTACTATCTACAGATGAAACTTGAAATAAAACTAGCGTCTATACCTAATGCCGCTTTATTCGTGTGCGTTGGCACATCCACCAAGGAGTGGTGATTCTGGCATCTCCACTAATTTGACGCACGGAACTAATACTATTGTGTTTCTGGCGTCTCCACTAATTTGATTATTTGACACAAGATATAAAATTAATACTATGTAAATAATTTATGACTTATATTCGAACAATTATGAGAAAAGTTTTAAATGTGTTAACCTAGGATACTATTGAGCTGTGCTTGTAAAAAGGAGAGCAAACTCAGGTATTTGTTTATTAAAATTCGAAATTTTAATTACTACAATGATAGAGGGTTCTTTGAGTTAGGCAGCAAAGAAAGCTTCAGGCACTGATCTCACCTAGTAAGTCACCTATCAATCAAGGGTCTGTTATAATTTTATTAGGTATTTATTTTATTTCCTCAAATGTCACCTTCCTTAATCCACACCACTGCAGTTTTATTTGTAAATAAACAACCAATATCTACGACTGCTATGTATTTCCTTCATACTATACTTCTTTATTTTCTTATCTCCAGTAGGGAGATAAGATAAGGCCGTACTTTGCTTTGGGTTTTACGAGCATAGTTTCTATTTTTGGTGTTCAATATCGTCAAAAAGGATGTAGTAGGTATCTAGTAGATGGAAAATAGGTCTGTTTTGTCTAGGTACCTAATCAATTGTACAATTTTTCCTGGTATTGTTGGTCTGCGTAGTTTAAGTACTCCATACGAAGGCGGTATTGTTTTCCACTTAGGTTGGACACTTGGATCATTAATTTATTAGCATCTCAAAGTCAACTAAAATTTTGTTCACCGTCTAAATTTTTATAGTACATCTAATTGTGTTGGGTATGTAGGTATCGCAGTTTTTGCGTAGTGGGAATCGCATTGTTTTCCACTAGGAAGGTAATTGAGAACATTTTTTAATAACACTAATCTAAATGGGTCTTGATAGTGTTATACTAGACCATGACAGTAATACGACTAAGAGGTGCAATGATAGAGCTGATAATTCATCAAGTACATTTCAATTTATTGAATGCCTAATCGATTTTGATTTGATAAGCAAGGAAATGAAATCTATCAGTCAGCATTGTAATTCAATATGACAACAAGACTTTTCTCGGAAATCCTCTCGCCTCTCTAGGTCTATTCGGTATTGAGGTTTTGTAGTGTTTAAGGTATTTACATTTATTACAAGTAGAATTAGTAAAGAATTATTTATGTACCTACTACACGTAGAAAGTAAAAAGAACAGAAGAGATTCTTTCGTATTAAATGGAGACACTAATTTCATAGCAGCCTTTTTGTGTGATTAGACTTTTCCATTTGTGTCTTATTACCTCCATAGATTTATCAAATGTATAACCGTAACATATACGAGTATATTACTTACATGCTATGAGATGATTTCACACCATCCTAGGAGTTTACGACTTCTTCCTGACATTCAATCTGAAACATGAGGAAAAGTTAAAATGAAATAAATCCATCTGTATAAATAAACAAGTCTCTAGCTCTTACCGTTATCGAGATATTTTGTTTACAGACGGAAACCCATGGACCAATGGCTGAAACTTCGGATTTAGGCTCTACATCTCAAAACGCGTTTTGGTAGTGCCAATCAAAAAATTTGACCGAATACATTACTTTCCTTATTATAGGATAAGGAAAGTGAAAATTTGTCTGTGCATTGCTTAGAATTAGCGGCTCGGTGCTTTTAAAAATATGCCTAAAATGGCCATAAGTATATTAGGTATAGGTAACTAGAAACCTGATGAGTGAGTTAAGGTCGTGGTGTGCAGTGATTATATCGATCGATAAATAATCAATATTATCGATCGATACAAACTCCCTCCCTTCCCGTACAAAAGACGGGTAACCCCGCGTACCTATACATAATATTATTTCTCATCTGAAGAACTATTAATATGATATGAATAACTTGAGCAATTAAAATGGAATGAATATTAACTTTATTGAACAATTATAATTAAATTAATTCTAATAATGTCAGATATAAATAGGTTGGTAATTGTTTTAACCTAGAAGGATAACTTTTCCTTTGCCATTATCTTCGTTCCTCAAAAGATAATCAAGACATGTGAGACGTTATTGTTCTGTCAATAAGTATATTATTTATTTTATCGATGGTAAAAAAAATATTTGTGGTTTAAGATTAGAAAGACGAAGGGCGGGAGACTAAAGATAGGTGTCTAACATCATAGCTAATTAAATACACCTAAACACCTAAAAAAGGTGATGTTAAAATTTGTAGCGGCTGAAGGTGTTAAGAATACAACGTGCTCTCTTGTTGATACATCAGTTTATTACACAGGAAAACCCCCTGTTTATTTTTACACTATATTTACCAAAGTATTGTATGTATTACGGTGCATTCATAGGTACGTAATATAGTCTCATAGAATAAGTGTAGGACCGTAGGTACTAGCGACATAAATGATTAAGTGCTTAAAATTGAATGCTTCGATTTGTCTCTTGATACCACAATATAAATGATAACAAAGCCTGTCTTACGATTCGATAATACCCACCCATTCTGTGCGCTTGGATTTAATTTCCATCGTTTTTCCTCATTGCGTCAACCAGCATCATTCACGTTTTATGAGGCTGAGACGCACTCCAGTGGAATTAACCACTAATGCAATCACTTTCAGTCCTCACTCGGAGTACATGATCCAAGGGGAAATTCTTCTAGCGCCGCGCCGGCATAAATAAATATACCTTATCACATCACCTAATCAGTAACCAATGATTTTACAATCAAAGGCGAGATTGCGCGAATGCTTCACCCAATAATTCTTGTTTATCGCTCTCATTTTATTTTCACTCTTTATCAGTCAGCAGGCTCTTGAAAAAATTCATTGTCCAGAGGAATTTGGGATTGATTTGTGTACCATCGCGTCGGACTAAATCCGAGTCCTGTGCTCAATAAAACAAACGCTTAGATACTGTGACTTGATATTGAAATGAAATATTCCTAATGAAATGTGATACCTGATACGTGCTAGACCACATCAGCAACTAAACTTGGTCTGTGACACATCGGAAGTATCATCATAAATAATTATGATGGGATGACTGGTGACTGGTTGACCAAACAAACAAGTGAAATGAAAATCCTAATCATCTTGGGGTGGTTCTCACACTACAGAATATGTGTGACCTCTATTCGTGATCAAGCATAAACTTTGGTTAACAATTGCACCGACTTTCATCGAAATCGTTAGACAATAAATCTAGGTCATCCAGACTATTCCTGACAATGAAATCAACATCCCACTTCAATCGCCCAATTCTTCCCAAACGGCGCGGCGCGCGGCTATAGCAAATCGACAGGGAAGGACTGAAGGTTAAAGATGAAATTAGGTACCTACCTACCTATAAATAAAGCTCTGTTACTTGGCGCTGTCTGATAGGAATTGAATCACGTTTGTAACAATATCTCACGTGTAGAGGACACGCGAGTTCCGTGAGAACTGATAAGGTAAGGATTTGAAATTATATTTTACTACATAATACCTATCGGATCGGTAATTTAATTATTACGTTAGCAGTACACATGACATGGACATAGGATGTTTGATAACATAGGAGGTACTCGAGCAATCTTAGGAGCATGCTGAAACTATTCAATATTATTACGTACATTGTATACTCGTACATATAGGTAATAATTTTTGCATTTCTAATTGAGCTGTGCGTGTGTATTAGGCGCCTCTTGTCAAGTCGTTAGAAATGGCCAGAGGAAAAGGTGATGATATAATTATTTTACTCGGATAATCAAATCAGTTTCAAACTCTTGATAATATTAAAAGTCTGATGCTATGGATACTTTTAGATTTAAGTAATAGATCCATATTAGGTAGGTAACTAGAATCGGTTTTAATCGATGTTGAATTCATAAAATATTAGGATAATTTTGCAAGTCCGTCTCAAACGTTAATGTGTACAACTATAATTATCCATTTTAATAAAAATACAGAACTAATTTTCATCCACATGAAACATCATCGCAAAATGGAAACCCACTCAGCTTGTCAGAACTCAAATTTATTTTCATGCATAAATCTTCCAAGATGCAACAAATATGACGGGGATTTCATTTTCTAAAGGTAAAGTAGTGAAATAATCAAACCATCTACTGACTGGTCATTTTACAGGAAGGAAATGCCTTCGGAACAAGCTGTACTCGTCAAGTGCATAATGTTCAAGTAGTTATAATGAAGCTCAGAATCAGAGCTTCATTATAACTACCTACTTGAACTTTTTTTTTGCTTTTATAACTATAACTACATTATAACTACTTTTTTTGCAGATTTCGTTGTAAGAACCTCATTATAATTCTGTAGGTAAAGATTGTGTCTAGCTATCTGTCTACGCTCAGTACACATTTGGGCAGAAACATCCAAAATTTATTCAGAACCACCTTCCAATTTGGAAACCCATTATAATTCGAATTAGTGATCTTAGATGACCATAATGAGATAAATAAATATGTTGGATTAATTTTTCACAAAAATGAGTGGTTTAATTGAAATGAAAGAGATCCAAAGATTTTCATCAACAATACAGATCAGATCATTCCAATACGAGAAAATTGGAAATATTTGAAATAAGTTGCAAGTGGTCACCTAATATGAGAATAAATTAATCAAGGCTTCACATTGGGTAGGTACCTATTTATTTTACCAACTTTTTTTTCTCCTTGTACAATTTTAAAGGGCTGGAATTTTAGAAACATTAATTAATAATGATAATAATGATAATAATAATAATAATAATAATAATAATAATAATAATAATAATAATAATAATAATAATAATAATAATAATAATAATAATAATAATAATAATAATAATAGGTAAAACATAGAATCTAAGATTTTAGATTAGATTAGAAAGATAAGATATATGAGACAAAGCGTCAGTTTTCCTGTATATCCACAGTAAGTCTCACGTGGAAGAAAACGTTAGTTCACGAAGATTATTAGAATTACCATAATTTCAATCGTGACTGTAAAGATTCAAGTTACCTAATAGTACATAGGTACGTAGGTCTTGAAAAAGTTTACAATCAAAAATTAACATTTTGACAGGAATGTTATTGGGCAAATAAATTTGCTATGTCGAATTTCACCGTCCCAATTTTCATTCTGAATTTGCATTTGGAACTTTTATAAAAACAGTGAAAATTTTCTCTTGAAAGAAACTTGTCCTGACAATCCTGCCAAGATTTGATCCTTGATAAAATGATAACTCTACCTTGAATGTTCTCTAATGCAAATTATTCTATAACATCATAATCATAGGACCATCCATCACAATAGATACAAGTACCCAGGAGTGTGTTACAGACTCATTTAATACCCTATTAGATCAATATTTATACATCCAACGCAACATTATCGATTACACATTCTACCTATTAGTCAATCTCACCATCATAAAATGGTCTTAAATAAAGTATCATTACACATAAATGCAAAACACCCATAACTTAAACACTGTTTTCCTATTGTACAATGAGTAATTTCTAACATGGGTACTCCGTCATGTACATAGCACGTTAGGTAGCTAGATTTACATTTACATGCTTATAGATCGGTATAATGTTACATGATACATAATTATTACCGTACAGAGTACACATTTATTACATTGTATGTACGTAATTTTAGTAGGTAAATACAGCCAGGAATGATTCATAACCCTGTGATGTGTGATCATGATCATGGTAGAATGTGGATCTCGAGTTCTCGATAAGTGGGTGTGTGCTATGAAGAGGTATACGAATTATATTAAGGGGCAATGTATGTTCCGGGGGAATAGGTATTACTTCGATTGTTCGAAGGTAACCAATCACTGAGTGTTCTCTACCACCTGACCCTTGGAGATCTGTTATTATGTGGTCAAATCTCAAATAAATCAGGATGAATTTCATGCCTCAGCTGGGTCTGAACCAGCGCCATCTCTTTACCAGGCGAGCATACTGACCACTACGCCGAGGCAGGTATGATAAATTGCGAGACACACATTCATGTGAAATAATATTTACTGATAACTGTAGGTCTCACCGCAAAATTATGTTTCCTTGTTAGTCAGTTCCAGCGATTAGGTAAGGCTTTTGATGACGATGACATAAATGAAATGACGAAATTCACAACAGCTTGAGCAATGAGCAACATAATTAACTGATGAGCTCTTAGCACTTCAATATGCGATTCACTCCACACACTCACACATTCTCTCCTTGTGGCATTGGATAGAGAAGCACGTGTTTATTACTAGCCCAATAGCAAAACGTGCGAACACATATCAAGCACTACTTATACTACGAGTAGTTTACATAGCTGAATCCGTATAGATGCTGAATTCAAGCTATTACGTAAATATCTACGTATACACACGGGGTCTTGGGAAATTTTACAATTTTTTACCTAGGTTAGGGGCACAATATCCTGTTATGAAGACTTGAAAACTGTATTAATCCAGACATTAATTATCTACGTATTCTACCTGTGTAACAAAGTCGAGTAGATAATAAAATTACAAACTAACTAAAAATATTAAATCTATCGATGACTATTTAATAATTAATTTAAATATATTATGTTTAGTCAGCTCCCATGGCGAAGTGGTCACTGCACTCGCCTTGCACGCGGGAGACCCGGGTTCGATTCCCGGCTGGGTCAAGAAATTTGTATCATGCAAATGATTGATCCCGTGACTGGCTGTTGCGGGGCCCACTCAGCCTCGTGAGGAAATAGTAGCTATGACATGTAAATGCGCATAGCGACCGGTGCCAGCATGGTAGGTAAACATTGGTTGTTAGGATTATTGAGCTAGTAGCTATGACATATAAATGCGCATAGCAACCGGTGCCAGCATGGTAGGGTAAACATTGGATTTTAGGATTATTGAGATATTGGGAAAATCCTACAATGCTGCAGTGAGTAGGGAAAGATCCTACAATGCTGCAGTGAGCACCAAAGTTGTGACATAATAACACAAAGAAATTGCATTTACATATTATGTATAACATTCCTCTAATATAGGCTTAAGAAAAAAAAATGCCTAAGGGAAGAATGCAGATTCTATTAATTTCTTGAGAAGGGGAAAATAAAGCTTAAAAGACCTTTAATACTGAAGAAGCAAAGAAAGAAAAAAGGTTTGAAATAAACTTACGCATGAATAAGCGAAGTAACAAGTGAAAATATTGCTACCTTCAGGTAAAAAATCAACAAACATTTATAAACTAGGAAATTATCGGTATAAAATTTAATTGAACTTCATGAAAAATGTGTGAAAATCCGGTTTTAATTAAAATTTTTAATATTAGAAAAATAAAAAAAATAATAATAGAATCAACAGATCGAAAAAGTACAACACATGTGTCGTAGGGCTAAGTAGAAACTAATGACAAAAAAGGATACGATAAACACAGCAAAAATCATGAAAAACGTGATTCAATAACATTGTACTCTAATACAACATTAGCATTAGAAGGAAAGCTGAAAAAATAAACTATACACACGTGATAAAAAAAAAAAAATTACGTAAGTTTCTATCGGTTGGAAATATTGTAGCCGCGAAACATTGAACCGAAAGTTATACTGTATAGCTATCTCAATACTAAGACAACTGAGAGATTAGCAAACCGAGTTAGCAGAGCGTTGATCCAGAAGAAGGTGTTGGCAGAAGATATGGACTTGAGAAAGAAGATTAGAAACTGTTATCTGATATGAGGGGCAAATTTGATACGAAGCAGGAATAGATCTACCTACATAAAAATAAGTTACGAAAATATGTTCAGAGGCACAGGGTAAAGAAAGAAAAAGAAGAAATCCAATGGCTAAGTGGTAGAATCTACTAGCAATTGGAAAATGCAAAGAAATATTGGTCAGTGTAGGAGAAGAGGCAGGTATAGGGATATATGAGATCCACGCAAAAACGGTGTTTTTCAAAACAAGACGTAATAGATATTAACCTGTTAAGGACAACTGAGCAGTTTTTGAAAATATACCTACTGTACCCAGACCAATAAATGACACGTTTAAAGGAAGGAATAAAAAATAATGAAATATGACGCAATAAGGGGACTGAAGTCCAAAATAGATTACAAGATAAATACAAGAATTGAGTTTCTTCACTCAGGTACAAATATTATTCACAACAACAAAGTTCAACTTCACTGAGAAATATTATATCTGATAAATTGATTCCAAATATAAAACAAAGCCTAAAAACTAATAATACAGGACGAAGTCATCGATATTTAAAGATCACAAACTCAAGATCATGATCAAGGCTAATCAAGATCAATATGGATCTATTGGATCATCATTGAAGCGAGCACAATAGACGATTTGGTTATCTAATCGCTTGATTCTTTGTTTGGATAGATCAAGATAAACAATTCAGCACGATACATAAAAAAGTGATTTGAAAAGATTGATTGATTTCCGTTTATGATGAACATAATAAATGGTTTTCCGATTTGATAAATTGCACCAAGAGGTAAGAAAGATCTACCATGTTTTCAAATGAAAAACTACAAATTTGAAACAAATGGCAGTCAAACTAACCACGGTATACGTAGATGTGGTAAACAACTACAGCTCTCTCTAAAATGTACCCAGTTTTATCTGCCTACCTAAGGTAAAGTATGACATAAAAGAGTTTCAATAAAATCCAAGTATGTAATAGATATTACTAAAAGATAATTTTTCCACTCGAAATACAAAATATAGGTAGTTACAAGACCTACAAAACGAGATGAGTATAAGCATGTTTGGATTTAGGTAGAACCTACCTTGAAAAATGAAGATGCATGTGACAAGGAAAACACAAGTATCAGCTTAATCGATACCATGTTGTCCTGTGATCTCAGAATCGTCATACCGTGAAAAAAATCATCATGATGTGCAAAAAAAACCGGAACTGCGTGGAATCCGATGAGATGATTTTCTGCAATTTTTATTTAGATAATTGCATCATGAGATTTTACAACGTAGGATGGCAAAGTGGACACCGCAATAACTCCTACCGATTTGTTTTATGTTAATACTTTATCGGAAACATATTCTAATACAGTACCCGGTTCTTAGAGTCTGCATTCTTACTGCATAATTATCAGCTAACACCTTTTCTTCAACTTATTTTTCAAATAAAACATTACGTACTTATAGATATCTAACTTTGGATTATACCATTATGGATCCATGTCTAGGTCTAGCCTGCTGTAGCTTTTATCAGTTGCTGATTTTATCAAGAAGATTTACCTTAAAAGATATATATGTACAATATTTCAAACAGGTGTGTTTATACAGTTTTTTTCTGTTGTACAGACAGACACGTGACACGTGATGGACTTTCAATTAGGCAATACACCCGAGAGTTCACATGAAATGGAAATTTACGGGGACAACAAATGCCGCGTGACTTATCAATGGAACTGTTTCAAATATATGTAGGATTTTCACATACTTACATAACCCTGTCCAAACACTCTATCTGTAGGGTAAGTAGGTGGGTAAACAAGTGTACTGTATGTACCTATACATTGATATAATTTATCAAACGAATATTGTAATCAGATTTCAAAATGCAAATTTTGAGAAAAAATAAATAAATAAAAATGAAAAATTATGCTCAAATAACTATCTAACCACCATTGCCTCGGTTACTTGATCAGTCTGCTTGCCTGTTAAACAAGAGGGCGCGGGTTCATTCCCTACCGAAGTAGGTAAGTAGATACTTTCCATCATCTAAATCTCTGGTGGTAGAAAATGCCCAAGGAATTACCCTCGTCAAATGGTGATTTCTGTCCGCTCAACAGTGAATCATAATATTTGGACGTTATAATCACAAATAGTTAATAATAATAAAAATACGAGTAATTCTGCTCTAAATATCACATGACTTTTGATTAAAGAAAAAATTACTTCTGCACACATTTCCAGACCAAATTTTGCAGTCACATTGTCGGTCCACGATATCGCAGTCTCATTGTCTGAGGAGCAAAGTAATGGCTCAGTAATTATCTTTATCGTTCACGACTTCAGATTCTTTAACGTAGAAATCGTAGAATTCACCACGAATACCACAATCTACGAATCCATTATCACACAATTTTCCAGATAGCTGACTGATTATGTGAATACAGCTCTATATACTCGTCATACGTTTTGTCACGTGGCTCCATGTGATGATGATAACGATATATTCTATTTTGACAATATAAATATATACGTACGTTATAAATATAACTAAATGGTTATAGAATCACGTGTCGTGCCCAAGTATGTCTCTGAATGCTTTCAAGTAGGTATCTGTGTTGTAGCGTGACTTGTTCTGCTAGGTATACCTACGTTAGGTACCTATATGTAACCCTACCCAATATGTATTAGAACCTAATGAAGCTGTAAGTAGGTACAATATCTGTGAGCTCTATCATATTTATTCTAGATAAGTTTAAAAACTATTGAAGTCGAAATCTACTTATTAGTGAAGCTCTGAAAAAGACATTTTTCAAGCTCTCAGCTTTAAATATGGTAGCCAGGTAAGTACTTGGGAGAAAAGATACCTCTTTCATTGATTTACTGATCAATTAGAAACCAGGGAACATCAAATGTATCTGATCTAAAAGTCTTAATTGTTCAGATACAAGAGAAAATATGGGGGGAAAACATGCATGCCCCAAAATGGCAGATAAAGCGCTCCCAAGACACGATTTTTAAAATGATCATTACTTACCTCAAAATCAAAAAGTTGAAATTGAGAAGGCAAAATCAGCCAAATGCAGATGTTATTCTTCCGACATGTCCGCCTGAAACAAACAGAGGATTATGGTTATGATTAAGAAATAAATAGTAGTTCTGTGAACTGTAGCCCTCTCTTAGACTCTTTTGCCTAAGCTGAAACGTACTTCCAAATATTTCTTTACTAACTTATCTTTTTAAATGAGTACCTAGATAAGAACCTAAACCTAAAACGGTTTTTTTGAAATCAATGTCCCCTAGATTTTTTCACCTTTGGCAGTAAATAAATAAAACAAGTTGAAAGAATTTAGAAGTCACATTAAAAAAAGAAAAAAATCTGATCAATTAGAAAGTTGAAACACTAATACCATGCTATGAATACTAAACGAAATGATGTATACGGGGTCGTACTTTAGTTTTGGGAAGAAATATTTTTCGGCTCATCAAACTGCCAAATTAAGTTCGTAATGTACTTTTAGGTTTGATAAAGTACAAAACTGTTTTTGAGAGGGATAAAGAGAGATATTCGTTCGTCTATTTTTTCTGAATAGGTATGCAATGAAAGATCCCAGATTCCCAGAAGATCGTTTCGAAAATATTCTAGACGCGGATTTCATTAAAGTAAAAAGAAAATCTATTTGACAACCCATTGAACCCAGTATAGAGCCCTTTAGAAACACACTACAAAAACCACCAAGCAAACACACACACACACACAGCAAACTAACAGTCTGTGAAGTTCGCGAACATTGATGCTGAAGGTAAAACTGAAAGTAGAGCATCCAGTGTAGAGTCAATGTGAATGTCAGAGGTAGCAAAATACCGGTCTGGTGCTCTTGATACGAATACAGGCAACATCCAAGTCAAGGGGCAATACACAAGTGATATAGAGTTAGAGGCAACACTACAAGATCTAGAAGTCAAGGGGAACATAATAACCACGAACAGTATACAATTACATGACGTGATAGCTGGTTGTATTTTATTTACTTATTCCTTCCATCTTCTTACAACAATACTGACAATGTCCGATTAATTGATTGCTGTATAAAGTTCAGTCCTAGTTTATTTACAGAAGGATAGAATAGGTAAGTAATTATCTTACTTTACTATCACTTCAGGAAATGGGGATTATATCAATGTTATGCTGTCTGTTTCAAGACCCTTTACTCCATTAAACAAGAAAGGACGAGATTGAGATTCCTGAAGTCTGAAGTCATACATAGAGGAAGACATAGGAGAATTTCAAATCACAGATGGCAAAATCTTAATTCTTGTAGATAATACAAGATGTGTCACCTGAAAATTTTCTTGGTACTTGAGCATTTTTCCATTATAAATCTCAACATATATTACAGTCAAAATAATACAAGAAAAATAAGGAAATGATACAACAAAATCGTTCTAAAACAAATAAAAGAGAGACTTAAGCTCCACAACTCCACATTTGAAAAATGTCGTACAAATATTTGAAAAGAAAAGAAAAACCTACACAAAAATTAAAATCATAGTACACACCTAAGCTGTTGAAGATCTGGTTGTCATAATAAAGAAAAAAGATGAGTTTAATATTTTATATCAGAAGAATAATATTAACTCTTTCCTTAACTCTGGTACAAAACCGTACCAGATCTTTAGAGGATTTAATCAACCTGATAGCTTATCAAAGAAAAATAAACTTCTGATTGAAAATTATGGAAACTGTACAAAGATTTTAAACTTTTCATCCAAACTTTAGAGAAAGGAATGAGATAAAATGCTTTTAAATATTATTGGATGAACGGGCTAATTCGGGTTAATCCTAATTCAAAGATGTCACTAAACTTAGGACTGAAGTCAAGTGTTTGCTTCCATAGAATAGATTCAACTTAAGCATCATCATATTCTTGTTATTTGAAAAAGAAATGCAAATAATTCTAGCCACATGTCCTCCTTATTTATGTTGACACTAATGTTTCGCCCAAACTTTATCCTATTTGAATTGTGAACTTTGTGAATGTTGTTTTAAAAACGAAGGCGTCTTAATTGAAACAATGAATTTGACGGTCATAGTACGTTGGCATTGGAGTTTGGACAACAGAAAAGAATTCTTGGTCGAAAAATGTCGGAAATTGTAATTTTAGTACCTATTGTTTTTATTTCGATCGTCTCGAGTCTCAGGAAAAAATCCGAGAGTATCAAAGAAACATATTTTATCAGTGTACTGCAAATCTAAAAGTTAATAGCACTTCGACCACAAAAGCTGCGATTATCTTCTACTCGTGCTTATGTAGATAATGTTACTTTGATGTCAACAAGAATAATTATAATAACAAATATGCACAATATGCATTCATAACGCACTTAAAACGATTAATGACAGACTAAGGTTGCACACTTGTGTCACCTAAACTCAAGACATGAGACATGAGTTATGATCTTAACCCTGAATTTTAAACAAGGTTAAACCGTAAGGCACTTACTCACGTGTCTCTATTAGTGACGAGGTAATGATGGTAAATCTAATCCAGGATAGACATTTCATTCCAGATCTAGCATTTCCGATTAAACCTCTGGGTGAAATATTTGATATGGACTGCTGCAGCTGGTGTAAGTTTATTTTGGGTTTTGTGACATCAACTTTTGACCTATGTACCTATCCTCGAATAGAAAATTCTACTGATTTGCAAACGGGCCAAGTTGGGCGACAAAAAATGCCTTGGGCAAATAACTTCACTCTTCAATTGCCTTTAGTTCTCAGCCTCTTTTTCGTGAGTAAATATTTTTTATTGACTACTTAACAGAGTAACATAGTCAATAAAGACTTTATGATACTTGCTACATATGTATAGCTATACTAAATGGCATGGACGTTACATATTACCCATATGTTTTAGAGGTTAAATTAATCTTCAGGGCATGCTATGAAGAAAAATTCTCATGAGTGAACTAACTAACCCATTATTGACTTTGCTATCTACAAAACGTGCAGTTTTCACTATTTCTATTGTAGGTGCAATATTGTTATACGACTTGTTCTTTTGGCCGACACCTTTGAATTTGGGACTTTTGATGTTTTGGAAAGTCTGGGTAGAAGAATAGAACATATCTTTCAATTTTATGAGATCCCGGAATCCCATTGTGAAGGAAGGGCTCGAAATTTGGAAATCCAAGTTCGTATTTTGTGCGCACGCTATAGTATTTTTATTCGTACTGAAAAATATTGACTGTTTATAAATAGTTCTTTCATTTTTATATCAAGTTTATCAATGGGCTAATCGGAACACCTCAATATAAGGTCTTAAATGATCATTGTTGGAAGGATATAAAAATCTTGCCTTGCAAATAGCTTGCAGTCTTATATAATTATTAGTTCATGCTTCAGACCAATCCGTATCTAAAGTTCTTTTTGTTAAGGTCTTTGCGTCCACAAGTTAAAGTTCATATGGAAAGACCTTCCTAGGAAGGAAATTTCATTGATTTTAATGTGTACTGCATACAAGTGATTATCTTACAGTTGCAGGTGTTACATGTATGTTTTATTACGTGGTTTATTTGTCAAGACAGATATGTATATCGGATTTTGTCTTCGAATTTCTTTGAAGGTCTCTGAAAGTTTTCGTTCATTTTTTTCTGTCGTCAAGAAGGTTACAGTAGGATCATAAGGATACTGTTGTACTGTTTTAACTATGCATTATTTGGAAAATGTGATGATGACATAAGAATTAGAATAGATAGAATCCATTTCAATTTCTAGGCAAATCATACGTTTTTATTTTCTATACGAACATCACCACGACGCGCGACGTCCTAGTCAACCATGAGATGATGCTATAGCTTTTTCAACAGTTGAATTGTAATGATTTTATTCCGAGGTCTCCAGATCTTTACAATCTTCACATGTTCAAGCAGTTATCATTGTCAATCATCATTTCAACATTCAACTCCAAAGCGAGAGAGTGCACAATCAGAAATGGCATGGAATTCTTCATAAAATATTATGATTGATGGATTTTGGTCTTCCCTGACGTCTTTCTTCGTGCTGGATTAATATCTTATTGAAGATTACACCGTCATGTATGTAAATTATTGATCATGAACAATCTACGCTGAAAAAACCGTAGATAATTATCAAAGTTTGTTGAATATTCGTAGGGTTTGGTAATGTTAATGATTCTAAGATTAGTAACATAGGATGAGATACGTATAGGTTACAGTTTCTTATCCGTTCTACGTTGAATAGTTGTCATTACACTAAGTGACATTGACATTGGACTTGCTAATAGCGTCTGTTCATTGGAGGTTACTTCAGATAGGTGCTTACAAGTGACATCATATAATTATGTAGATTTACACCGCCAATAAGTATCTACCTACTGTATAAGTTGACCTTCATGTTGTAACCTACCTATTCACATCCAAGTTCAAATCAATATCTTATCTAATAGGCAAATGATTCTTCTACTTACCTACAATTATTCTATTTTGGCAGTGTAAATACTTTTGCCTTGAACTCTGAAGTTGCAGACTCGACGCCCTCCAGAATCATACAAGACTAATAATATCTAAAATAGGTACCATATTTTCAATATGTGTGTTTTACGGCCTTTCTTATTTCTTAGCGATAAAATATCAAAGCGATATAGGAGTGCAATTTCTTGTTCTTTTATTTTCAAGAAAACATTGTCTTTCTTTCCTCCTAGATTTGAAAAGTTTGTAAAATAATGGCGACCAAATTATATAAGAACAATATCTACCCGTTCATTAGAATAATAAAAGAAACATTTAATATTTTTCAGCAAGCTAATGCACATAACAGATAATCGTGAAAAAAATATTTTCATAGAATGAGTTTAGTTTATTTTTGATTTTTCAATTTTAAACTTACAAATGTAATATTCAATTAACTGAATGTCAGTGGGTTAACTATGACAAAGATAATTATTATGTACTATGTGAAACTCCTTGAAACTTAATCATCTAGGTCGACAACACCAACTAATCTATACATAGGTTTATAAAAAAAGAATATGGTCTATGTTCATAATGAGAGACCGAATAGTTCATAGAAAACTATAGTAGGTACCTGTTGAAGACCCCAAGTAAAATTTTACAGCAATGATTGAAAACGGTTGGACATAGGGCACAATTTTATTTTATTTATTAACTCATTGTGGTTTTTCCCTACAAACCTCCAGGGGTTTTCCAGTTCAAACCTCATTGCGGATTTTCCATCTAGTGCACCCTTTATAGTTTGTATATTATTATGTATTTGGTTTACAAGTACATATTGTTACAATGTCCTTCCTCACTAGGCCACTGTCCGACCTGATCTGATCTCAGTAACATTATGTATTGTATTATGTTCAAGAGTATCTTGTTTGTTTTCCATAATAAAATTATCATGCATGGTATGGTTTTAAATGTAGGTAGTGTACCTAAACATGATTGTATAACTTCGGGATCAATGAGGATATTGTTGTAATTATCATAATAATGAAATAGGTATGCCATTTGTTTTCTGAAATACCTTTGGTTTTCTTTTACGGAGATTACCAATTTAAGTTAGACTAATCTAATTAGTGGATTTCTTTTTAATTTCAACATAAATGCGATATTTTTCCATTTTGATATCCAGAATAGGACTCTTCACCCAATGATTTCACACAGAGAATCAGATCTCAGGAAAATTTAATTTCGCAAGCATGGAAAATCCATTGCATAACTTTGCACCTACAAGTCTAGATAGTTGTTAGTTAGAGCATAGTTACAACGTGAAACAATAGCACTTACGTCATAGCAGAGCAGAGAGCACAAAGCGTTCAGGTACAAGACTATAACTCATAGGGGAAGGATTGTGTAGAAAATCCCAAGGGTACCGCCCCTTCTAGACTGAAAACAAGAATATCAGATTTGCTGGTCGTGTATAGTGACTGTGAACATTTTTTCAAGTGCGAGCTGGTAACAAAATTTCTGAGCTATTGAACTTGAATCGTGACACTGTATTGCTGCTTACTAGCATCTTGTGTGGAATTACATCATCGCATTGTAGGTACCTACATGAATAGCGTCAGTGCAGTATTTGACAAGAGTTCACAAGAGAGTTTACAGCCTGCTTCTATGTATAGATTTGTCCACGAGATGACTAACATTTTCACAGCATTTTTTCTGCATCGGTTTCGCTGGTTAAACTTTCATTGTAGTTTGGGCGACAGCTAGAAAGGCACACTAAGATTTTGGAAAATTTTCAGATATTGGACTTTTTGTACAAATATTGAAACTAGGTAGAGATGGATCTCATGAATACCTTCATAGGTTACCTAAGAGTGACGAAGTTGAATTTCAATTTCTTGAGCCATGATCGAAGGTTTGAAAATTTGACCAAATTTTTCCCAAACCACGACACTATGCCATTGTCTGAAGCAGAATTATCATACACTATGTACGATGTTACTCATTGGTGTGTGTAATATATCAAGGTCATGCTACATTAAAAAATTTGACTGCTAGAAACCATTTATGTTTTATGATTCACTGATGAGCGCAAGACTATGATGTAGAGGAAGTGGTGGTATTATGGAACATGCTGGTAATGTGGAACACCACAATATCTCGCTTAATAGGTGGTGCACTCTGACGGAAATCTGATATATTCCTGAATGGATCCAAGACTTCGGATCACCCTATGTCTATTGTGATAGTGCGTCACAGATTGTTTCTTCACTTTATGACTGATGCTTTGTCATTCAAGCAATATGGCTTAATACGTTAACACCCAGGTGACTTTCCATGTTTTATTAGAACTTGGAATATTTCCTGTTAGGATTATGAGATGTGGTAAACCAGAGTAGATCAGTGGTTTCATAGTGGATGTTCCGAGGACGGTCAGAATAGTCCGTTGGAGGAAATTAGTTGAGGTCATCAGTTTATTTAAGAATAAATTTGGAATATAATGTGTACCATCCAGATTCTAGTAGATAGTAGATCTAAGCAAACAATAAACCATAATGGACCTTGTTTAAACTGCGGCTAAGGAAAATTTGCAGTCCTGTTCGCCTTGGAGGTTTACTCGTAAAAAGTACTTACCGATTTACGAGTACATAGATTTTTTGTAAAATTTCTGTGATCAGTAGGTACCTATGTCAATGAATTCAGAGAGAGAACCTTATTCTTCTTTTGATATGATGAGAGAATGTTGCACGTAAACAGTTTTGGAGAGATTGATGCTTGAGAAACGTTATGCAAATGAAAGATGTCCACATTCTAGTAGATAGTAGATCTAAGCAAACAATAAACCATAATGGACCTCGTTTAAACTGCGGCTAAGGAAAATTTTGCAGTCCTGTTCGCCTTGGAGGTTTACTCGTAAAAAGTACTTACCGATTTACGAGTACATACAGTTTTTGTAAAATTTCTGTGATCAGTAGGTACCTATGTCAATGAATTCAGAGAGAATAGAATTGAATTCAAAAGGGTGAAATAAAGTAGGTATTCTTCTTTTGATATGATGAGAGAATGTTGCACGTAAACAGTTTTGGAGAGATTGATGCTTGAGAAACGTTATGCAAATGAAAGATTATCATTTTCTGATTTGTAAATAGGTAATCATTTTTCACTGATAAATGAAAAAAAAGGAGATTTACTTTCGTTGATAAAATTATTAAATAACATCTCGTGATAAAAAAATCATCATTATCACGAGTTATAAAATTTTACAGCTAACAGAAACGTTACAACTGTTCAGTTAGACATAAAAATTAACTTCTTTGAGATAAAAAAAGAGAAAAATATCTTTATGTGTATGAGATGGTACCTGTAGGTATGGTTCAAAGATATTTATGAAAAATATATTAGGTAGGCACACTGTACAGTTATGTAATATAACGGGTCAAGAGAGAGAATGTTAGAAGCTGTATCTTACCAAAGAAATATCTGTACCAACCTCTTCATCTACAATATCAAGAGGTATTTCTGCGTCCTGAACAAATACGAACCCAACATATCCTAACGTTAGTATTTCATGAACTTCTTACTTCTCTGAGCAATGCCCTAGATTCCTGATTCAACTTTCTGTAGGGCTTACGAATATTTTGAAAGATCCAATCAGATTCGAAATACTAGGATAAATTCTTCACCACCTTGTTGATTGCCTTCTGAAATCCTGACAATGCTCTCCTAACTTATCTTTCACTCCTTATGACTTACGACTGCTTAAAAACAAATTATCTGTTTGACAGTTATTTGTACAGTATATCTACAATCATTTTCTAAAGGCGATGCCTCGTCGAAACGAAATCGATCAAACGGATTTGAATTGGTTCACCAATTTGACATTCGATTACTTTTAGCACCTGATTTGTTTTTCTTTCTATTTATGGTCAAGCTGGTTTTACTCGTAGGGCCGAGTGATGGAATATGCTGATACATATAGTCACGTACATACATTTATTTGTAGCCAAGGTACTTACGAGGTATTTTTTCTAGGTAAAGGTGATTCAAACAATCACACCTATATTCTTATCAAGAATGAAATGTGTTAACCTTTACACTGAGGCAATTTTCCAGGCAACAAAAAGTATGTAACTTTATTTCCACTAATATTAGACCAACAGTACAAAGTAAACATTTCATTGGTAAAAATAACTCTTGGAAAAAAAAAAAACTTTTGATGCCTCCTTAATAAGGAGGTACTTACTCGTACATCTGTATTTTCAGCTTGTGGTTATGCTAAGCTTTTAAGAAAACCGCCAAAGCTCATTCGAATTTTAAAACCATCTAGGTACACTGTTCTCGTTATTTCCGCTACCTATCTTATAACATCCGAGAATGAACCTTACAGTCTAAATCCAACAGATCCAACATTTTACAGTTATACAAACATAAGATTTTTCTTCCTTTTTGCAGGAGAAGTGTGGCATTTGATCATCAAGGAAACCAAAGTACCTACCGATGATGATAATATAATTCATGGCTTACAAAATTTTAGCTTTTAGCCAAGTAGGTACATATTATGTTGGTGCCCTATTTTGGAATGAGAAAATATAAAGAAAGGAGTCAGGAAAAATATGCACATGGACATCACTCTTCAGAAGGGATCTCAATTAAAGATATTGGCATTCTATCACTGTTCTCATTATTTCCGCTACCTATCTTATAACATCCGAGAATGAACCTTACAGTCTAAATCCAACAGATCCAACATTTTACAGTTATACAAACATCGAATTAAAGTAACTGAGTACCTATAGTGTTGGAGCACAGGCACATTAGTACATGGAATTATATTTTGAAGAATGTTAACTTGTTCAGAGCAGAGATTAGCAAAAACTCGAGTACTTGACCCTTCGAGTTTAACCATATTAAGTATTCGGTCTTGAGTCTTGATACTTACAAGAACCTTAGGGCCAATCTATATGACCTGATTCAAGGCGATTCTATTCTAATGTCAGTCATTTATAGATTACATTGTACACAAGATATATAGGTTGAATGAGGAGAGACTACATAATGTATTGTGATTTTATAACATACATCTGTATTATGTACGAGCGGCATACCCGTCATTTGTACGGGAAGAGGGGGCACTTTAGGCATGTTTTTGAAGCGCTGCCAAAACCGGTAGACATTTTCTCGTGAAAAGAATGTATTGTGATTTTATAACATACATCTGTATTATGTACGAGCGGGATACCCGTCATTTGTACGGGAAGAGGGGGCACTTTAGGCATGTTTTTGAAGCGCTGCCAAAACCGGTAGACATTTTCTCGTGAAAAGATACAATATTTGTGTGCTTCATGAGTTTTTATGAATGTATTGTTCTATGCCTCTACTTTTGGGTTTGATGACTAATTTAATGCATGACACTGACATTCTGATAGCATTGAAAGCGGCAATTTGACTAAAAAGTTCAGTCAATTTCAGTCTGACTTTTATTTCATTCTTTTCTTATGTGTTTGGGGTCCTGCATGTCAATAAAATTAGGAGCTAGTCAATAATAAAAACCAATTTCATATTTACCATCACTATTAAGGACAACTATCATTCGAAAATGGCTGTCGATCTAAATACTGAGATTAATCAGAATAATGAGGCCAAAATGTGTTGCCAAATGAAGAAATAGCCTAATTCAAAATGTCAAATCTTTGTAAATTTCTCGTTATGGTTTGATATTCGTTTCATCAGAAAAGCATTGTCGCATGCATTTAGGTTAGTTTTCTATTCATAAAAATTGATGTCAAGTTTGCTAACACCGCTATAACTATTGCAGCTGATATGTATGAAAGTGTTGGTTTTTCAAGTGGCTTGTTACCCAATTTATATGGGCTCAACTGAATACAGTATTAGAAGTCATAAACTAACAGACTACAACTTTTTTAACAATACATGCATTCATTAATAATACTGTCAATAAATTTTCATTAAACATGTTCAATTTATTGACAGTAAAACTTTGTAAGAATGGGGGTTAAAGTGGCAACTCGATTGACAATTTGAAATCATGAAAGTGTGCACGAAATTAGTGCACACAGAAAATACCATTATGTTCCACAGTAATATGTATTATTGACTGTTGACATGGAATTTACAAATAAAATAAATCACAACATGCAAAATATCAGTTTAAATATTAGATATTTGTTTGAGAACAGGCATGAGGACTATTATTAAATAAAATAAACAAGGAAAAATAGGTAAGGGTAAAATTATTGTGCAGATAATTAGATTCGCTCTGAAGGAATTCCTCTCTGGAAAATCAGAATTTTCGTGGACAAAACTGGTTATTTTCTACCTATAGTTTTACTTTGAAGGAATTCCATAGATTAGAGTAATCCTATAGTTAACGGTTTGGTCCTAATCTTACAATACTCAATCAAGCTACGCTGGGAAATTCCAGGGCATTGCGGTTATGGAAATTTCTATTTAGAAAAAAAGAGCAGTAGAGGTAGCATACAAGCCGCAGGTTCAAGTTTTGTTTCTGTTTTCCCGTTAACATGTTCATCCTGATGTTTCTGTTCCTGATGTGAAAATCCTGCTTATGAGGAGCCACACATCAGTGTAAATATACGTAAAAGTAGAGTGGTGGTTACTGATTGGATTCTCATAACAATATTTAACCATATAATATGAGCTGCTCAAATCGTTATTTTCTAATCTAACCTCGACCATGAGTTTTATGGCGATTACAATAATATTATGATCATGTTTTCCTTCTTTTCTTTTTACAATCACAGTCTGTGCAGGTCTCGCAGGTCATTACGGGTATTATTTATGCTACAAATTTTTATTGATCAAAATCGATTTTTTAGTTGGCATTCGAGAGACCTTTTTTCCTTCTCTCTAGACTAAGTGTTCATAAAAGTGTTTGCTCTCAATGAAACTTTACCTACACAATCTAAGGGCATCTGACTTGTGAGTAATACGATCTATTTAGCATTGTAACTTTGCATGTTAGGTACAGGTCAAGATTTAAACTGATCGAACTGAACTAGGTGGAAGATTTGAAGGAGAGAATGTAGGTATCTTGCCAACAGTTTTCTTTTGAAGTCTCAGAAAAGTTAGAACAATTGTTTGGGAGATGACGTAAACAATAAAACAGATGTCTTTTCCCTATCCTTTAACTATGTTCCACATCTTTATGAAAGCACAGAATAATTCTAATGTTTACAGCTATTGAAGAATCGTCCAAAGAAATGGATTTTCCATCATCAGCCCTCTATTTTTATGACCGCCACGCGTTCGCATCTACATACTGCCTAGCAATTTTAAACTGCCTAAAATTTCTCGCTGGAAAAACCCTATGGTCTTGATGCTTCATGCCAGCCACGCTCAGACCCTGAGTGGTGGAAAATCCTGAGACCCAAGTCTCTCAGACTGCGGTCTGTCAGACAGTGGTCTGAGTGTGAGTGGCTAGCCTTATGAAAAATATCTATTTCCAATAAATTATGTAGTTGTTAACTATGGAAAAGTAAGCTTTGTAGAGACAGTACCTAAATATTATTTAATACAGAAAGAAAATAACTCCCTATCTGGGAAGAAACCCTTTAAAAACTCAATAAAATTTCGTTTAAGATATTATCACCATTTATTTTATATCTACTGCTTGAACTTTATCACATTAAATAAATCTACGTAGGAAAATAATTATGACCATAGAAACAGTTACTAAAATCTATAATCAAATTAAAATTTTATATAACAGTTTTACCCGCAGGACTTGAAAATTACAATACTTTGCATAAACTTAATGGTAGGTAAGTATAATACCTAGAGGATTTAACATGTTTACTCTTGCCACTCTTAAGCACTTGCAATCAATGTTACCTAGTAAAAAAAATCTATGACCCGGAGCTGAAATTTGCTTATAGCCTAGAACTTGTCAGATGCGAGAAACCCCTGCAAGAAATATTAAATTCAAAAAATTATCAACCTACAGATTAAAACAATCAAAACTGTTTAGTTCTTCTGAAAGAACAACAAAATTCAAGTTGTAACAAAGTAGGTATAAATTTTCGGTAAAATGATATTTTTATGTTATGTTGTTCAAGTACCTATCTAGGTCCAATTGCTTTTGAACGATAGATACTAAATACCTATCTAATAGGTGCTTAAAAGCAAAATAAACTTATATGATAGTATATCAATCCACGGTGCTAAATTGGTACCACATGTAAGGAACTGAAGAGTACCTAACATAAAAAGACATAAAAAAATATGGAATTGGCTACAAAGTTGAATATATTAAAATGAAATATATCTCCGGTCTTCAACCCTGAACTTGTTTCAATTTGAAGGATAACACAAAATGTAGGTTAATGTTAAAAATCTTCAACCAACGTAAGTTGTGGAGATTAACCCTTTTCAGATGATTGATTTTAATCTTATCAAGCAGGTAAGCACTTGTAAATATCTGTACGAGTATGTCTTCTCGAGGTGAATTTTTTTTTTAGATAATTATTATTATTTTTAAAGTGAAATAAACGATTGATCCGTTTATCAAAAATCTTCCGTCAATTCTGAAGATGTTGCTAATAAGTTCCTCATACTCGAGAATTCAAATTTTTGTCACGTGATGCAATACAATCATGTTTACAACGTTGCTGAACAACCAAAGTATTTGTCATTAAATTTTACTGACACAGATTACGATTGATCGATGTCAAAGCCTTATCATTTTATCAATTTTATAATACCCATCACTTGCATTGCAGAGCATTAGGAAATTAAGAATGTTATGTCTTTTGATAAACAAAATATAAGTGGGTAGGAGCACCTTTATTTTGGGGAATTTAGTTAGGAAGCACTCAAAATCAACAGGGGATAAAATCAACAAATATTATATCTACCTTCTTACTCTAAAGTAGGTAATCGTAGGTAATGATTTGAAAATGAACGGGGAAAACTTAAATGGAATCTCCTCTGCTTTCAGAGAAAAAAAAAATATACTGAACCTTCTGACAATGTCATACCTATTTGGCCTGTTCTTCCGTAATGTTGTGAAGAAGAAGAAGAAGAAGAAGAAAAAGAAGAAGAATATATTCGATAGTAAAAAAAAGAAAGGACTAAAATAATCTGTGCAAACAGACTTAGGCAGGATCTAAACAACCAAAGGAAATCTTCCGTAATGTTGTGAAGAAGAAGAAAAAGAAGAAGAATATATTCGATAGTAAAAAAAAGAAAGGACTAAAATAATCTGTGCAAACAGACTTAGGCAGGATCTATACTGAACCTTCTGACAATGTCATACCTATTTGGCCTGTTCTTCCGTAATGTTGTGAAGAAGAAGAAGAAGAAGAAGAAAAAGAAGAAGAATATATTCGATAGTAAAAAAAAGAAAGGACTAAAATAATCTGTGCAAACAGACTTAGGCAGGATCTAAACAACCAAAGGAAAGTTTCAGACTCGAGGATAGTTGTTGGCACACTTGTTGAGAACGAATAAAACTCTTCACTCCCCATAGTGCCCATAACGAATGGACTAAAAAATGTGAAGATTAAGAAAAAGTCTTTAAGGCTAAACCTACTTTTTGCTTTCTTTATCTGCAGTATACTATATTAAAAGATTGTTTTAATAGTATTATTAGGTAGGTAGGTAGGTAGCCACCTATTTATTTCAAAATTTGGTGGGACCTAAGACACTACTTTAAACCTAAATTGAAATAATAATAACTCTGAAAATTGTATGTGCCTTTTCAAAAGATATTGTCCATTCCTGTTATTTCTGTACTAAAAAGTAGATATAGAACGAATGAACAGAAGCGTAAAGATACAGAGTTCCAATCCGAGTACCTTATTTTTCAGCTGTCAGAAAATTTAGGTGTAGTGCACCGAAGAGGTACTGTCAAGAATTCAATTTCAGCAATAATTGAGAATACCACTTCAAGTTGAATGAACTTGCAGCAGACATTCTGAAGAATGCAAGTTCTAGTTCATAGTAATAATAAAAAATCATATTTTCTCTCCTTTTGCATTAACTTTCACTTGAGGATACAAGGTATCTATCTTGGCTGTGCCAGCCTACCTACTGTGTATGATGGAGTGGTACCTACGGTATGCAGGAATGGTATAGTCTTCAGTCTATTTCAGCCAAACATTTCTACCTCTTAGTATTTTTTGAAGATATAGACAGCCTTATCAGAGGTACGGTGGATGTTTAGCCACATAATTATCCGCCAAGGACAGTTTAAAAATTAAGTTAAAACTATTTTAGTTACCTATTACCTACTTATGGATAACAATTGGCTATTAACTCAACTTCAGCCAAACATTTCTTAGTATTTTTTGAAGATATAGACAGCCTTATCAGAGGTCAGAGGTACGGTGGAAGTTTAGCCACATATCCGCCAAGGACAGTTTAAAAATTAAGTTAAAACTATTTTAGTTACCTATTACCTACTTATGGATAACAATTGGCTATTAACTCAATATTCCCAATAATGGCCCTAGTAGTTTTTCTAGAAAAGATTGATAAGTAAAGAAGGCTTCCCTCTTTATTACACAAGTACACACCGCCCGTTCAAGAACAAAAGAATTTTTCATTGATAAGCTTCTACGGCATTACAATCGATGCTAATATCATGAACAGTGACTAACTAGTCCATAATGTAATAAAGTCCATTACATTATTGGTACATACTACAGACTGGTTATGAAGTCTTTCATCATACGGACAGATTGTATCTCATCAAATCACTTTATTTACCTACTCAGTTGATGCTCTTTTCAATAAATTCTTTGATTATGTATACTTAATTCTTGGCTTTTTGTTTCTGCTCTTTACTATTCAAGTTTACAGTATACAAGTCTTCCAGCTAAGTATCTCCCAACTTTAGGAAATTCATCTTATAACAGAATTTCTAGGAGATGGTCGCTTCGAATACCTGATATACAATTCTTGGCTTTTTGTTTCTGCTCTTTACTATTCAAGTTTGTATATAAGTCTTCCAGCTAAGTATCTCCCAACTTTAGGAAATTCATCTTATAACAGAATTTCTAGGAGATGGTCGCTTCGAATACCTGATATATTCCTGAATGGATCCAAGACTTTGGATCACCCTATGTCTATTGTGATAGTGCGTCACAGATTGTTTCTTCACTTTATGACTGATGCTTTGTCATTCAAGCAATATGGCTTATAACTCTGAAAATTGTATGTGCCTTTTCAAAAGATATTGTCCATTCCTGTTATTTCTGTACTAAAAAGTAGATATAGAACGAATGAACAGAAGCGTAAAGATACAGAGTTCCAATCCGAGTACCTTATTTTTCAGCTGTCAGAAAATTTATAGGTGTAGTGCACCGAAGAGGTACTGTCAAGAATTCAATTTCAGCAATAATTGAGAATACCACTTCAAGTTGAATGAACTTGCAGCAGACATTCTGAAGAATGCAAGTTCTAGTTCATAGTAATAATAAAAAATCATATTTTCTCTCCTTTTGCATTAACTTTCACTTGAGGATACAAGGTATCTATCTTGGCTGTGCCAGCCTACCTACTGTGTATGATGGAGTGGTACCTACGGTATGCAGGAATGGTATAGTCTTCAGTCTATTTCAGCCAAGGAATTGGCTACAAAGTTGAATATATTAAAATGAAATATATCTCCGGTCTTCAACCCTGAACTTGTTTCAATTTGAAGGATAACACAAAATGTAGGTTAATGTTAAAAATCTTCAACCAACGTAAGTTGTGGAGATTAACCCTTTTCAGATGATTGATTTTAATCTTATCAAGCAGGTAAGCACTTGTAAATATCTGTACGAGTATGTCTTCTCGAGGTGAATTTTTTTTTTAGATAATTATTATTATTTTTAAAGTGAAATAAACGATTGATCCGTTTATCAAAAATCTTCCGTCAATTCTGAAGATGTTGCTAATAAGTTCCTCATACTCGAGAATTCAAATTTTTGTCACGTGATGCAATACAATCATGTTTACAACGTTGCTGAACAACCAAAGTATTTGTCATTAAATTTTACTGACACAGATTACGATTGATCGATGTCAAAGCCTTATCATTTTATCAATTTTATAATACCCATCACTTGCATTGCAGAGCATTAGGAAATTAAGAATGTTATGTCTTTTGATAAACAAAATATAAGTGGGTAGGAGCACCTTTATTTTGGGGAATTTAGTTAGGAAGCACTCAAAATCAACAGGGGATAAAATCAACAAATATTATATCTACCTTCTTACTCTAAAGTAGGTAATCGTAGGTAATGATTTGAAAATGAACGGGGAAAACTTAAATGGAATCTCCTCTGCTTTCAGAGAAAAAAAAAATATACTGAACCGTGAAAAGAGGACAAAACTAGGAGTATCAGCGTAATAGACCGACCTACAAACGGATAGAAATCAAAGGATAGAGATAGACGAGCTGAAGAAAGAGCTATCAAGAATTATTTTATTCATGATCTTCATTACAGAGTTTTTGATCAATGAGACCCAACCAATTCAAAAACAGACGACCGACCTGAGAGCAAAATTGGATATACCCACCAGCTTCAACAACCCATTAAGTAACCTATTAAGTAAGGACCATGTCAAGTATATGCTATGCAACTATTTAACTTGTTCATAAATATGTGAATATTATTAAATTATACGTGTTAGTTTTCAAGGTATTGTTGTGTGTTTTTATGACCCATTCATTCGCCTAATAGGTACTTGATTTCTTCTAACTAACTGATCTAGTCTGACTCCAAGGCAAGTGTGAATCAAGGAAAAAGAAGTTAAAATTGTTGGAAAGGAAGAGAATATCTATTACAATCGGAAAATGCAAAACGATGCCAAAACCATCAAGGAATTCCCAATGATACTTAGAAGCTTTCCCCATGTTATTCGATTTCAACTTATTGTGTCATTTTACTCAAGAAGTGTTGATGTGATCTTCATTACAGAGTTTTTGATCAATGAAATGCCCTCAGGAACAAAGTTGATTCATCAACCATTCAACCAATTCAAAAACAGACGACCGACCTGAGAGCAAAATTGGATATACCCACCAGCTTCAACAACCCATTATGTAACCTATTAAGTAAGGACCATGTCAAGTATGTGCTATGCAACTATTATACTTGTTCATAAATATGTGAATATTATTAAATTATACGTATTAGTTTTCAAGGTATTGTTGTGTGTTTTTATGACCCATTCATTCGCCTAATAGGTACTTGATTTCTTCTGACTAACTGATCTAGTCTGACTCCAAGGCAAGTGTGAATCAAGGAAAAAGAAGTTAAAATTGTTGGAAAGGAATAGAATATCTATTACAATCGGAAAATGCAAAACGATGCCAAAAACATCAAGGAATTCCCAATGATACTTAGAAGCTTTCCCCATGTTATTCGATTTCAACTTATTGTGTCATTTTACTCAAGAAGTGTTGATTAATACATGTTGATTTTTATTATTATTTATTTATTTTTAATTCAGAGACGTAATATCTAGGTACGTATATATTCATTCGTTTTCTTCCAAAAGACATTTAAAATTGTATTTGTAAAGTTCAATCATATCTTTAACCCTTGAATAAAAAATAAATCTTAAATAAAATTAAAATACTCTTTTTACATTATTTTATATACTGTAATTTTTGTTTTATTACTTTGTAAATATGTACTACTTGAACAAAAAATAAATAAATATAAACCTTGATTTCTTAAAAAAAAAAAAAAAAAAAAAAAAAAAAAAAAAAAAAAAAAAAAGAATGAGATAGTAAAATAATAATGAAAATATTGACAAAGAAAGAAGAATTTGCATTCCTACCTAACTACGTACATTGCCCAATGAAAGGTGTTGTCTCTAAATATTTACAAAAATAATTAGAAAACTAGCAAGTTAAATATGCAAAAATGTAAGATTTCTAACAAATAAGTACCTAAGTACCGTTTAACAAAATCAACGATACCAGAAACGCCAAAAATCTTGTAAATCTGAAGATAACAATGTACCTAATAATTAAAAAAAAAGTCTTTTTGTGAGTGAGTTCAAAAGCTTACCAAATTTAAAATCTAATCTCGTTATCATAAAAAGCTAGAAATAAACATGCACCACCTACTTATTTCATATATACCTAGATACATTAGATTTGTGGTGAGAAATTTTGAAATTGCACTGATCATCTAGGTAGGTATCATTTTATCGTACCTACCAGTACATATTATGCAAAACTATCACAGACAGACACAAATAGAGTTAAATACATGCAAACCAGTTACTTTGTCAATAGATATAGCTATAAGGTTAGTAAATTTGTTGATTTCAAACGAATCTACCAGTACATACTTAATTTAGTTATCATTCCACCTATTAGTGTAATTCCTACTTCCATCAATATCAAAAATCCTGTTAAAAAAAATAAAGAACATTGAACTTACAAGTTAGATGTCAATGTTGAAAGGGTAATCCAAGCTTCTGAAGAGCAAATACAGAGTATAGGTACTTCCGAATACGAAACCAAATATTTATCCACAAACAACGACAAAAGCAGATTCAGAACAGTTTGAAAAATCACTGAGAATAAATTGTTTACACAAATTTGAAGCTACAACTTGAAGGTTCAGGTAAAATTCACAGTTGAAAAATGTAACAATTTTTTAATATAAAAGCTTTTAAAACTTGGAAAATAAAAGTTAAAAAAAAAGAAGAAAAAACTATGAAAAGTTAAAAATTATATCTAAAGTTAAATTGTAAAACTAGAATTTAATAAAAGTTATTTTAATTTTTTTATGAAATTTCTACTGATTTATTTTAAAAATAAAGAAAAAACACAGTGAACAGGAGTGATTATAGAAACACAGCACCTGAGCGCGATGAACTCGCAATGTAGAATGTTTTAGTGATTTGAATTGAATCAGCCAGGCTACAAGCTCACTAGAGAATCAGACTGGCTTGATCCATCTGTATGTAATCTTGGAGGGAGTGGAACAAAATAATGAAGCACTACATAGAAATACTCACAATACTGAAATACACCTGGATCCCCGAGACACCTTCCACAGAGAAACTTACGTAACCACACTGGAGCATCCGATCTCAACACAACCCATTACATAATTCCGTTACAATAACATGCTTCAGAGAAAACCATTTCTGATCATTACCTTTTTACTGATCCCGATCATTTTCTGATCCATTATTTTGTATCTTAGTGTTTCGAATGTTAGGTAGGTACCTATAGTTCGTACCATCAATGTACTTGATAGATGTTTCAATGGAAACGTTATTTCAGGTAGATAAATCAATTGGATTGTAGGTATCAGATAGGTGATCAATGAGCACAAATTTGAATTGCACTGTTATCACAATATCTTGTGCAGAAATTTTGCCTCGGGCCTTTGATATTTTGCAAATCAAAAATGTTTTAAAATGTATCAAGTTGATACATAACTGTACCTACTCTACTAACTGTCTAGAAGTAGCTCTGCAGGTTCATTGACCGAGATACAAATCTTTATGGTTATGGTGTACGTATGATTTTTTTTTTTTCTTTTTTTTTATGGCGAAAAACATACCGATATTATGTGGGAGGGGAGGTTATTCGTAGAAACATATGTAACTACCGTTATGATGAAATTGTAAATAAATAAATTCGTTCAGCTAACATTGACATTTAGGTGCCCAATTCATAAATCTATGAGACACCTATAATATGTAGGTACAGTACACACTGACCTACCTTTAAAGAAAACATTACAATAAGTAGGTAGCTCGTTTTCCTATAACCTACAGACGAGTAGGTAATAAAATTAAAATAAAACGTGATTATCATTCATTAGAATCATTAGCCATATTCAAACATTGTAATCAGAACCTACAGGGACACTGATGTCAATGTCAATACCAACACAAGGAAATTGAATATGAAAAAAATACTGCTAGGTTAAATTCCAACTATGTAGACGTTGAATTTTCAGAGCCTTTGTTGAGTTTTTCATGTTGACTCCGAAAAGATTTATTATGCAAATCCCTTTGCTCAAAAACTATGATTTCCACAGTTGTCTGGGATGCCAGAAACGTACCTGACCACTTCATGACATGAAACCAATGAAGGAATAATCTTTAGTGTCATCATTTAAAAGTATTTAGCATTGACGAGTTGGGAAACTTTACTTTTTTCTAGCCAATTTGACGGTGTCATCACAGGATATTGATGCACAGCTTCGTAAATACATCATAGACGAGATACATACGAGTAGTTTAGATAAGAAAATTCAAATAATAATTCCTCTTCAACCCTGAAAGACCTCATTACCCACAAAAATAATGTAAAAATTCAATGAACATCCCTCTTTTTAAATGTCGTAAGTCATTGCTAACAAGTGCATTACCAGTTGACGTATGAAGGTACTGTATATTCCTAACCTATGGCAATAATCAATAGGATCTATGAGGAAACGAAGTAGTAAAAGAACTATTTTTATTTTCCTACTAAACACCAATCAATAATTTTAACTATTATTGCACTTGGGAGCATTTCCCTCTTGCTAAAGGCTTCCGCAACTTCTACATAAATGACAGGTACCTACCTACTAGGTATCAGGCTACTTATCAGATTTCAAATATCTATCCTGGCTGGGTAGGTCTCATTTTTATTTATTTTTCATTAAGTTGTTTTACATGAATTTGAATAGTAAACAACAAACTCACACTGGTTGACTGGTATCATGTTTTGTCATTGTTTATTAACATCTAGTTATAGTATGAAACCTCTAACACGATCCAGTGGCGAAGTTCATGATTCGTCAGTTCCAAGCTCCGATTAAGGGGATTAATAGACACAGGGATTAGCCAATAACCAAGTTGGATAAAGATTTTTCTTCCTTTTTGCAGGAGAAGTGTGGCATTTGATCATCAAGGAAACCAAAGTACCTATCGATGATGATAATATAATTCATGGCTTACAAAATTTAGCCAAGTACATATTGTGTTGGTGCCCTATTTTGGAATCAGAAAATATAAAGAAAGGAGTCAGGAAAAATATGCACATGGACATCACTCTTCAGAAGGGATCTCAATTAAAGATATTGGCATTCTATTTGCAATCGCAAGAACCAATCGTGAAAAAACGAAGTGAGCAGTTTTTCTACTGACGGAAAAACCGTCGGCACTGGTAGGACATGATCAGTTTTATTATAATATACTGTCTGAACAGTTTGGCCCTGAATTATGTTTCCTTCCGTAAACTAAGTCATTATAGCATGTATTGTTTCCACTCTTGATACGACTAATAGTATTACGTATATGGAATCTCTTCAGTACCATAAAAGCTTTAAGCTTTTAGCAAAGTACCTACCTATAAGCTTTATCAGCAATTTCATATGTTAAGCCAAAGGATATAATCTTTGTTTTGAAGGCTACATAAACAACCAAATGATGTTTTTTTAGAGCAATGTTAAAAGTTAGAATATTTTCTAAATGCGGTAGGTACTTGGGTTTTCTTTGATTTGACCACAATTTTAATACTTACCTAATAGTTCACCTAAATCTATTAATGTTAACTTAAAGCTACCAGTTTACAAAAACCCTTGTGTCTTTGAGCTAAATGTTAGAGTAGGTAAGTAAGGACACCTCAAATGTCCCAGAGAACGAAAGAGGTCTTTCATAGTAACAAGTAGTAAATAACTTTAGAAAATCCTTGGTAAATTCTGTTATCATATCCAAAGCCAATGTGTTCTTGAGATGTTTGTTGTCGAAGTTAGTCTGCATTCTATTAGCGCTGGTTGTTAGCGCGATAGGCAAATTATTATCTTCAATGGACATTAAAAAAGCAGGGATTGAAATACCTTATAACTTGAACCTTACTACTGAAGCTAAGGCTACCTGTTTCCTCAAAGGAATGAAATGACCTTATTAAAGGTGTTTGCTTGTCAGTCGACCCAGTTTCAAAATGATCAAAGCAGGGATTGAAATACCTTATAACTTGAACCTTACTGATGAAGCTAAGGCTACCTGTTTCCTCAAAGGAATGAAATGACCTTATTAAAGGTGTTTGCTTGTCAGTCGACCCAGTTTCAAAATGATCAATACCTTGTAATCTGGATTTGAGGTCACGAGAGTAGGTACGTTTTTATCTTTTTATATATTACGTATTTATTTATAAAAGATGTGTGACATTAAATTTTATTACATAGAAAGTTGTTTCTATCTCACTTATTTATTATTTAAATAGAGAAGTTGTTGAATCCATGTCGGATGTCGGTATGAATAAATATCATCAAAATTGCTCAACGAAGCTTGTTTAGTCAAATTTAGACTGATTACATAAAAAACAGTCATATACCTTACAAATGCTTAATTTCTATTTTCTACTCTTGTCACTAAAATACTCCCCTCATGCCCTCAAATCTAAAGACAACTATACCTAAGCATAATATCCGCCTGATAACAACAACTATCCTGACACCTGACCATATAAATTGGTCAATGTTATATCGCACGACATCGATAGTTTGCACCATTTACGGTGTCGGTGATATAAGTTGCTATAGCTCTAGGTCAATAGTTGAGGGGAGGCTATTACCTCAACAAGCAACCATTAACCTTCTACCCTAAACTCCTGACCATTGCAATGATATAACACTGACCTTCCTCTGTGATCATGATGCTGTGGGTAACCCTTGATCAAAGCCAAGGTTGAAATTCATAACCTTAAACTCGCCTTCTTTAGAAGTTTCATTATCATGACTTCAAATAATATGGTGATTGTTTTTTTTATTTTTTAGGTAGATAAAGATAGTCGTTGTGCGGAAACGTCAAAAACTAAATCATCTCGCGTATTGAAGTAACTTTTTTCTGTAATTATTTATTTCTTCGTAAACAAGTAGGTACATAATGTATTTTCCTCCAGTACATTTGATTTTTTGTATGAAATTTGCCGGAGAAGTCCAGGCTACCCAGTCTTTAACAACACATCAAATTTAATTATCTTGCAAATTATCCACAAATCAAGGACATTTTTTTTTTTTTTTTTTTTTTTTTTTTTTTTTACATTTTTGTAGGAGAACTAGAAGCTTGAGAATGAGATAGTAAAATAATAATGAAAATATTGACAAAGAAAGAAGAATTTGCATTCCTACCTAACTACGTACATTGCCCAATGAAAGGTGTTGTCTCTAAATATTTACAAAAATAATTAGAAAACTAGCAAGTTAAATATGCAAAAATGTAAGATTTCTAACAAATAAGTACCTAAGTACCGTTTAACAAAATCAACGATACCAGAAACGCCAAAAATCTTGTAAATCTGAAGATAACAATGTACCTAATAATTAAAAAAAAAGTCTTTTTGTGAGTGAGTTCAAAAGCTTACCAAATTTAAAATCTAATCTCGTTATCATAAAAAGCTAGAAATAAACATGCACCACCTACTTATTTCATATATACCTAGATACATTAGATTTGTGGTGAGAAATTTTGAAATTGCACTGATCATCTAGGTAGGTATCATTTTATCGTACCTACCAGTACATATTATGCAAAACTATCACAGACAGACACAAATAGAGTTAAATACATGCAAACCAGTTACTTTGTCAATAGATATAGCTATAAGGTTAGTAAATTTGTTGATTTCAAACGAATCTACCAGTACATACTTAATTTAGTTATCATTCCACCTATTAGTGTAATTCCTACTTCCATCAATATCAAAAATCCTGTTAAAAAAAATAAAGAACATTGAACTTACAAGTTAGATGTCAATGTTGAAAGGGTAATCCAAGCTTCTGAAGAGCAAATACAGAGTATAGGTACTTCCGAATACGAAACCAAATATTTATCCACAAACAACGACAAAAGCAGATTCAGAACAGTTTGAAAAATCACTGAGAATAAATTGTTTACACAAATTTGAAGCTACAACTTGAAGGTTCAGGTAAAATTCACAGTTGAAAAATGTAACAATTTTTTAATATAAAAGCTTTTAAAACTTGGAAAATAAAAGTTAAAAAAAAAGAAGAAAAAACTATGAAAAGTTAAAAATTATATCTAAAGTTAAATTGTAAAACTAGAATTTAATAAAAGTTATTTTAATTTTTTTATGAAATTTCTACTGATTTATTTTAAAAATAAAGAAAAAACACAGTGAACAGGAGTGATTATAGAAACACAGCACCTGAGCGCGATGAACTCGCAATGTAGAATGTTTTAGTGATTTGAATTGAATCAGCCAGGCTACAAGCTCACTAGAGAATCAGACTGGCTTGATCCATCTGTATGTAATCTTGGAGGGAGTGGAACAAAATAATGAAGCACTACATAGAAATACTCACAATACTGAAATACACCTGGATCCCCGAGACACCTTCCACAGAGAAACTTACGTAACCACACTGGAGCATCCGATCTCAACACAACCCATTACATAATTCCGTTACAATAACATGCTTCAGAGAAAACCATTTCTGATCATTACCTTTTTACTGATCCCGATCATTTTCTGATCCATTATTTTGTATCTTAGTGTTTCGAATGTTAGGTAGGTACCTATAGTTCGTACCATCAATGTACTTGATAGATGTTTCAATGGAAACGTTATTTCAGGTAGATAAATCAATTGGATTGTAGGTATCAGATAGGTGATCAATGAGCACAAATTTGAATTGCACTGTTATCACAATATCTTGTGCAGAAATTTTGCCTCGGGCCTTTGATATTTTGCAAATCAAAAATGTTTTAAAATGTATCAAGTTGATACATAACTGTACCTACTCTACTTTTCTATGACTCATAAGAAACTATGAATAATTATAATTAGTTAGGTATTTAAACAATACAGGCAGATGTCGGATGTCATCAACCTAATCACCATGCTTAGTTCTTACATAACGGGAGAACTTGGTATTCTCAAGTTCAAGTCCCCAAGATTTAACTCCCATAACTGAGCCATAGCATAACTGAGCCATAGCATCTTTTCTTTTCAATACTGATGATCATTTTATAATTTACTCAAATAGGTATTGTCAACCTTTTCTTCCTTGTTGTAATCTGCCTTTTGACTATACTCGATGTTGAACCCTTCTTCTTAATCTTCAAAACGTGCTATGTTAGGTATTTAAACAATACAGGCAGATGTCGGATGTCATCAACCTAATCACCATGCTTAGTTACACCACTTACATAACGGGAGAACTTGGTATTCTCAAGTTCAAGTCCCCAAGATTTAACTCCCTTAAATGAGCCATAGCATCTTTTCTTTTCAATACTGATGATCATTTTATAATTTACTCAAATATTGTCAACCTTTTCTTCCTTGTTGTAATCTGCCTTTTGACTATACTCGATGTTGAACCCTTCTTCTTAATCTTCAAAACGTGCTATGGGCTTCTGTCGTCATTTTCCAAGATTGCATAAGTAACCATAAATATATTCCGTATGCTAAGTTGTATCTTTATACCTAATATCTTTATCACATGTACAAATTGATATTTCTGTCGTCATTTCCCAAGATTGCATAAGTAACCATAAATATATTCCGTATGCTAAGTTGTATCTTTATACCTAATATCTTTATCACATGTACAAATTGATAGAGCCCATTAGGAACTACGTCTTATGTGAAAAACGCATTGAATCATAGATGTGATTTTTTTATATCTACCTATGAGTATGTCTGTTCCGATTAGCATTGCCTACACGTGGCTCGGCTTTATCTGTTTTCATAATTATCTTGTTTCCCCATGCTATTCTTTGCCATTACTATTGTCGATGTTTCAACTTGAAAGTCTGTGTTTTTCTTTATCCATTCTGTCGGCGCACTCAAATAGTAATATTGGACATAATATACGTCGTTCCACATCTACGTTCCTCATTCACAGAATGATACACGTCACTAACAGTCAGTGGAAAGACCCACTAATATTCGCAAGAGCAATGTACTCTGAGAGAAAACTTTCTTTCTCGTAATACTTACGAGACAGGAGAATGTAGAGGATCAAGATATAGACGTAGTAACATACATAACTCGAGAACCAGTGGACGAGATGTAGTAGAAGAAAGGGCTGATGATTTGATCTTGAGTAGGTATATTCAGTAAGTACTTAGAAGTGGAAGAGAACAATTTCATTTCTTTCAAATCGGACTAGTGTGATCCAGGTAGTAAGTGATGTGGACAATAGAATTCTAATCAAAACTAGAAGCATACTCGTCAATAATAATCAGAGAAGCTTGGGGGGAAAATATCTTAACATCCGATGTTTTTTTTTTTTTTTTCTTTACTTTTTTCTAGCCAATTTGACGGTGTCATCATAGGATATTGATGCACAGCTTCGTAAATACATCATAGACGAGATACATAGTTTAGATAAGAAAATTCAAATAATAATTCCTCTTCATTACCCACAAAAATAATGTAAAACTTCAATGAACATCCCGCTTTTTAAATGTCGTAAGTCATTGCTAACAAGTGCATTAGGTACCAGTTGACGTATGAAGGTACTGTATATTCCTAACCTATGGCAATAATCAATAGGATCTATGAGGAAACGAAGTAGTAAAAGAACTATTTTTATTTTCCTACTAAACACCAATCAATAATTTTAACTATTATTGCACTTGGGAGCATTTCCCTCTTGCTAAAGGCTTCCGCAACTTCTACATAAATGACAGGTACCTACCTACTAGGTATCAGGCTACTTATCAGATTTCAAATAGATCTATCCTGGCTGGGTAGGTCTCATTTTTATTTATTTTTCATTAAGTTGTTTTACATGAATTTAAATAGTAAACAACAAACTCACACTGGTTGACTGGTATCATGTTTTGTCATTGTTTATTAACATCTAGTTATAGTATGAAACCTCTAACACGATCCAGTGGCGAAGTTCATGATTCGTCAGTTCCAAGCTCCGATTAAGGGGATTAATAGACACAGGGATTAGCCAATAACCAAGTTGGATAAAGATTTTTCTTTTTCCCTTCTGTGGGTTGCGGTAGGCAAGAATTGAGGATGAAGGTGTAAAAACTCGATCAATTGATTAGAAGAGGGAAGTAAAAGAGATTTTTTTTAGGTACATCCCTGTTAACAAAGACACTGTAATAGGTATTTAGAGTAAAGTCGTATTTTTTATTTTGTCCAGTATAGTCGTATTTTTAAAATACAACTTCAGGATTGTCATTAATAATTATTTGAAGAGACAGTGACGTGCTTTTGGTTCAAACAAAACATTCGAAAAATTACAGAGTGGGTATGGTAATTTACGTTAACGTAACTAGTATTACCATTGTTTGATGTAATTATTATATCATTAAATTACAGGTAGATACACTACAACTAACACATCATTGACTGTTGAGTCCTCGAGTTCTGTCACATCCACTAAATTTCAACGAAAACAACCTTGGATTCTTTTTCAATGGCACTTTCAGAATTTCAATATTACTTTGTCATAGAGATATAGTAATACTTATATTTATGTAGTTGACTAAATGAAAAATCTCGTTACCTGAGGATTTGAGGGACTTAATCACCATTTAAAAGGTACTCGGTAAAGACGCATCCATCTATGATAAGGGGGCTGATTAAGAGTAGGAAGGTCCATGGATACGTAACATTACAGGACCAAGTACTTAGCCCCGATTTGCGGCTGCATCTTTCGTCTTGTACTGTGCTTGTTCTTTGGTTCAAAGATATTTGGTTAGACTAACAACTCGTGATGGGTTTACTGTACATGTAATATCTTTGAAGATAAAATCACATCGCGTAGAATTGATTACCAAATTTCTAACTGTTATAGAAACTTCTAAAACTAATAAAAAATTGGCAGGAAAAAAACATGATGTACGAGTATTTGTACATTAGCAGATTTGAAAATAAATATAGGTTACCAACTAGGTAGAAGAACAGTATCTAGCTTACTACTTTTTTTTCCTTGAGAAACTTTTCATTAATCTTTGTCTTCTACCGGTGGTACAAGCTTCTGTCAAGACCGAAGAGTAATCTTCTCTGAGCTTGGGACTCGTGTAATTATTGCCATAGTAATGACCTCTAGTTCGCCATGCTAAAGCAAATATTTCAAGATTTCCAGTCTTGGAAACATCATGTATATCCTATACATCAACAACCTGACAAAATCTACAATTATACAGAATGATCCTTGCGTAAAATGAAGACGATTGAGTGTAAGTTTTTTGTGATTGTACTAGAAATATCTACATTACATAGATATTTCAGGCCTAGTTTCCATACAGCCCTCGATTTTTTAAAAGCCTGGTACACACCCTACGATTTTCTTACGAGTAGATCGACCGATAAATCGCCGTTTTGCCCGGTACAAACAGCATAGACTTTTTAAACCCATTCGCGATACCTTGGAATAATAAAAAAAAAATAATCGTGAAAATATTATCATCTGATAAATAATGGTAAAATTATAAACAGTAAACAAGAGATAACCGCAAGACTTTGACCATTATGATGTTATACGGGTATCTAAAGAAAAAAATACATGAGGATATACCAAATTAGCTAATACTTTCCAAATTAGCTAAGACCTAAAAATACTGATAGTCGTAGTCGTAAGCTTGATTAGTAAAATGATCAGATTAAGAATCCGTTAGAAACCAACTTCCATTTATCATTTTCTGCGTGTTCGTCTTGTAGAAACTTGCAGCTACAAGAAATAGGTAGGTACCTACATTTTCATTATTTCCATAATGCAAAATAAGTTGCACTTATACATTTGAAATTTATACTTTATACTTTCTTTGCCAATATTACAAGGGAAGGCAAATAAACTTCTCGTGGTAATATCTTGCATTTCTACATTGTAAATTATGAAGTTCAAACAGTACCTATGAGGCTTGAGCGTAAAAAGTTACTGGTAGAAATGACATCATGTGTCTTTAAAAATTGAAAACCTGGATTTTTTTCCTGCTTTCATAACGAGGACTTTACAACAGATAAACAGAATCTTGAAAGTCCTAAATCTTACAACGCTCAATAGGCAATCGGTAAATTTTGTCCCTTTTTAATAAACTGTCGATGCCTTAGCCTCCAGTAAGTTGTAAGCTCTAGTAGTAAGAAAATTTTCCTAATTCTAGAAATTAGGTAGGTACATACCTCATTAACAAAGTTCTTATTATGTCCTTTCTTTTTATATATCGTAAATAGTACCACGCCGCGCTGATTTCTAGCTTCCTTCCTAATGTCCTTAATATTGCTATTATTGTTTTTTGAGTCACACAGGCTCCAAGAAAAGCCCAGGTAGTTGGTAGTTGGTTATCTACCTCTAAACCCGAAAATCGCTGTACTCGCATCCTCATTGTGAACATCGCTCTAAGTAAAACACCTCAGTGAAACAATACAACACCTAGATTAAATTACACACTAAAATACCGACAGAAACAACATACCTACCTACATTTTCTCCAAAGAACTTACTAGACTCGATATAGAAGTCGAGAATCTCGTATACCTTCTGCAACATACAATATTGCAAACTCATTGGTTGAACTCTTGTGCTAGATATTTCATTCTATGCTCTACATGAAATGATCAACAGTAACACCACAGCTAAGTCTTTAACCCATATTGAACTAGTTGCTGGATTAATACTTCTTTAGGCCACGCTAGAATACATTTTCAAGTCTGAAGGCATCTAAAAAATCCAATAAGAAGAGTGATAGCAGACATTTAATAATGACCTATATCTATAACCTCTGAACATTTAACTGAACAGTGAACGTGGATGTTAATTTGAGAATCTTTGCTACGAAATGATTTTCAAAAATAAGTACAGGTAGGCTTTCTTATTTCTTTTATAGCAAATAGGGAAATATTCTCAGTTCATATCACTTCGGAAACGTCTCAGGAAAATCCAATTGGTCTTGTAAAAATTGAAAATAATTTAAAGACCACTTTCAAGTACCTCTTCCACCTGTTACAAACCAACTATCCAAAAGACCTTCTAGTAGATATGTTAAAAGCACCTAAATCTAATACCTACGTTGAAATCCCAAATCGAATAATTATGTTTGTTATTTCAAACGGTCATCCTATCCAAAAGACCTTCTAGTATCTAGTAGATATGTTAAAAGCACCTAAATCTAATACCTACGTTGAAATCCCAAATCGAATAATTATGTTTGTTATTTCAAACGGTCATCGAACCCTAATCCTCTACGGTGTGAACCGAGACTTCACTCCGAAGGAAAAGCTGATAATATCTTACGTCTAAGAACACGTGAGTATGTCTGTTCCGATTAGCATTGCCTACACGTGGCTCGGCTTTATCTGTTTTCATAATTATCTTGTTTTCCCATGCTATTCTTTGCCATTACTATTGTCGATGTTTCAACTTGAAAGTCTGTGTTTTTCTTTATCCATTCTGTCGGCGCACTCAAATTTTCCCTTCTGTGGGTTGCGGTAGGCAAGAATTGAGGATGAAGGTGTAACAACTCGATCAATTGATTAGAAGAGGGAAGTAAAAGAGATTTTTTTTTAGGTACATCCCTGTTAACAAAGACACTGTAATATTTAGAGTAAAGTCGTATTTTTTATTTTGTCCAGTATAGTCGTATTTTTAAAATACAACTTCAGGATTGTCATTAATAATTATTTGAAGAGACAGTGACGTGCTTTTGGTTCAAACAAAACATTCGAAAAATTACAGAGTGGGTATGGTAATTTACGTTAACGTAACTAGTATTACCATTGTTTGATGTAATTATTATATCATTAAATTACAGGTAGATACACTACAACTAACACATCATTGACTGTTGAGTCCTCGAGTTCTGTCACATCCACTAAATTTCAACGAAAACAACCTTGGATTCTTTTTCAATGGCACTTTCAGAATTTCAATATTACTTTGTCATAGAGATATAGTAATACTTATATTTATGTAGTTGACTAAATGAAAAATCTCGTTACCTGAGGATTTGAGGGACTTAATCACCATTTAAAAGGTACTCGGTAAAGACGCATCCATCTATGATAAGGGGGCTGATTAAGAGTAGGAAGGTCCATGGATACGTAACATTACAGGACCAAGTACTTAGCCCCGATTTGCGGCTGCATCTTTCATGCCTTGAAACTAATAAAATTAACAGTATCTAGCTTACTACTTTTTTTTCCTTGAGAAACTTTTCATTAATCTTTGTCTTCTACCGGTGGTACAAGCTTCTGTCAAGACCGAAGAGTAATCTTCTCTGAGCTTGGGACTCGTGTAATTATTGCCATAGTAATGACCTCTAGTTCGCCATGCTAAAGCAAATATTTCAAGATTTCCAGTCTTGGAAACATCATGTATATCCTATACATCAACAACCTGACAAAATCTACAATTATACAGAATGATCCTTGCGTAAAATGAAGACGATTGAGTGTAAGTTTTTTGTGATTGTACTAGAAATATCTACATTACATAGATATTTCAGGCCTAGTTTCCATACAGCCCTCGATTTTTTAAAAGCCTGGTACACACCCTACGATTTTCTTACGAGTAGATCGACCGATAAATCGCCGTTTTGCCCGGTACAAACAGCATAGACTTTTTACACAATTACGTCCACACGAACGATTTGAAAAAGTCATAGTGTGTGTACCAGAAACTTGGATTTTTTTTCAAAAACTCTTCCATAGTTATCCTGCACTCCATCTCCACGTTGCTGCTGACCAGCAATAACTGTACCATAAAATGAAAATTACACCACGGTGACTCCTTCAGGTACAACCACGCTATAATTGTCACATAATAATATTTAATCTTTCATTGCACATAATATACGATTTATATCTCCACATTCAAGAGTTTCAAGTGAGGAAAAAAATCTTTATTGTCCTCTTCATTGGCTTTTTATGATGTCTTTATTTTAATACCGGTGACTCGGTAAAAAAGAAAAAAAGTAAAAATTGCCGGACCATTACTAGTTGTTACCTACTGTAGTGCAAGTTGGCTGCTTTCCACATTTCTACCTACACCGCGTTATGTTAGCTTATACCTATTTTCTAATGCTGAACAGTCATGAGCTATTTCAATGGGTTGATGGAAATTGCGTGCTATATTGAACAGAGATTCCTAAGAACTTGAAATGTGCTCATATCGTCCAAATTAACCCTTTTAAGTTCATGGTTGATGGGTGTAAAAATACAACTTAAAGGTTTGACAAGAAACTATTTCACATGAAAGATGAAAGATTTAGAAGTGATCATCTTCAATGGTACGGGGAAGAAACAATGACCAACAGCTGGCAAAAAAATAACAATACTAGATATCTAATGTCAAAACCTGAGAATAAAATGAAATTGCATCCTATCTCTAATGTTTCCAATCGTACAAGTATGGAACAAAAACATAGGTGATAAAATATATCAGGTATCTTCTGAATGCTTAAATTCTATCGAAATGAATGGCTTACCGAGGTAATACAAACATGCATCATCATTATTCTAATATCGCACTTGCAACCCCAATACATATTGAACACAAATTAGATACCAAAGGGTTAATATAATGTTGTGTTAATGATGTATATTAATAAAATGACCAATGATATGACTATCGTTAGTCATAATACACATGGAATTATTCATCGGTAAATAGACATAATCAGTAGACATAATAAAGATAATCCAGTTACCTAACTATTTTATGCGTAAATACACGACAATAATACCTACAGAGAAAAATGAAATACCTGTCGTTTGCATAAAATGGCACATGGGTATCATATATCTTTTAGATAGCTAGCTACTCATGGCTCATGTCATCAGATAGGTACCCTACTCTATTTAATATTTATTTTTATATTACGTATATAATTATATAATTACCTGTGTACCACTGTACCTACCTATATACTCACATGTTTCGTGGGTAGGTACGTTATACTGCTATATATGTAGAAGGAACTAAGCTTTTTTAAAAAGTCCCATCTGTTTCCTTTCAGCAAGGATCTGGGAGCATAAGATCTACCTCTAATCCTCGAACGGTTATAAAAAAAAAAAAACTTCAAAATAAGAAATACTCGTGCGATTTTTGCCTGAAAGGTAAATTAACTAGCACACATTTTTTCGCCTTGAAAGTTTACGTTTATATGCCAACCAGATAGGTGTATAAGTTTCTAAAAAAATATATACGACGTATACCTATCTAACTAACCTAATGTAAAGCCAATTTGAGAATGAAAATATAATATTACCTCTTCAGCTCTTTTGAGAACTATAAGACTACTGACTTAATCTGTGTCAATGAAAATTTCAACAACCAAAAATATTTCCACACCACAATAATGTATATCAGCCTGTTGGATGTAATTCAGATACGAATAAAACACAAAAATAATAGAATAATCAGGTAGGACATAACAAAAATGGAAACACACACACATCCACTGATATACACGTATAATAAACAAGAAATGTGAAACACACACATCCACTAATCTACTCGCATGCTGAACAAGAAATGTGAAACACACACTTCCACTAAAGCGGACTAGAATTTTAACCTCATAGGAAAGAACTTGATTGGTACCTTAGGACGAGAAGAGGGCGAATAAAAAGTGTACATTCACAATTTCTTGTCTCGCGAGAGCATTGCACTTCTAGGATATAAACTTTCTACCTCGTAATACATAACTTAGCCCCAGTGTCGACTCTGTAACCAGAGAAAGGGGTGTACTTGATATCTTGATAAATATCTGATTCAATAGGCAATTCTCAGAACACCGGAATGTTCATTCAATCCCGTATCATTCATCCAACTTCGTAGAATTCATTTGCAAGTTCTGCTCAGACAAAAGATGACTAGAAGTTTTTACTGTCCACAGACAGATGGTCTTAGAAAGTTTCTTGACTAATGAAAGTGTAACTGCCTTTGCTGATGCTGATTAGAAAGATAGTAAAATCTTGAAATTTATTCTAAAATAGAAATAGGTGAATTGATTGATTTTGTTGGTTGGATTAAGTACAGATCCCTGCATAAGTTTCTAGAAGAGCAAAGGAGACCTAGTTAACTTTTTATGGATACATGATTATTTTTATTTAATAATAATATTTATCTCTATCTCTTGAACAAGTAAATCATTCGGTATTCCTGTAAAAGCTCTTCCTTGTTCTAGACAAAAACGAGCATTTTCTTGTAATCAGTGAAACATAAAAGTCCACTCATTAAAAAGTATCTTCAAACCTCCTTGAGTATCCAGATATTATAGTAGCCTTTGGCCATTCCTCATTTAGTACAGGCAATTAGGTACTTAATGAGTAAGTATGTAGCCTAGGTTCCTTGTTCTAGACAAAAACGAGCATTTTCTTGTAATAAGTGAAACATAAAAGTCCACTCATTAAAAAGTATCTTCAAACCTCCTTGAGTCTTGAGTATCCAGATATTATAGTAGCCTTTGGCCATTCCTCATTTAGTACAGGCAATTAGGTACTTAATGAGTAAGTATGTAGCCTAGGAGGTAAACTAAGTACCTACATAGTATAAACTTATTTCAAAGCTACCTGGCTGACTTTACAATACAAAAAAAATGCAAATTTAATAATAAATCCGTGACCTAAATTTAGACCTAGAATGTTTTACAATTGTCATGTTGTTAATATTTTTACTCCTCTTCTTTGCTTGTCTGTTAGTAAGAGTCAAACAACCGTGGACTTCTCCTAATGTTGACTGAAAAGTCTCAAAAAAGCTGCAGTCGTTGGGCTGCTCAACTAAAAACTAGATAACTAAAAATATAAACATACCTACCTCATCATATAATAGAAAACACTGAGTAATATTGGCAATACATCCATCTTTCAAATCGATGAAAACATACCTAAGCTGGTTAATATTCCTCCCCCTTGTATCCACCTAAATAAAGTTGTAAACAACCAGGATTTCAAGGCTTTCCATACTTACCTATGCCTACAACTACAAGTCTGGCTGTGGGACTATAAACAGGGAGGAGAACAGCTAACCCTAACCAGCCTAGCAAGCTGGCAGTTCCTCAAAGGGTTCTCTCTGCTTTTAAAGACCAAGTACAAGTCCTCACGATGGTTGACTGCGGTTCAGGACGAGCGAGCCAATTTAACATGGCTAGAGCTAGAGACCATCACCCCGGTGTATAGCAGATACAAAAAGACATCTTTTCTTTATTCTGCTATCGCCATTCGGCGAAAGCTAAAGCCGCTACAACAACAACAACAACATCTTAGACCAAAATACGAGATAATAAAGTTTCCAAGAGAGAGGGAGCAACCAGATGTAATACAAGGCCGGTAAATCCAAGTTTCAAAAGAAGCTCTTATAATAAAATTGTCGAAAGACACCACTAAACATGGTCCAATTTTCAATTGGAAGTTTGTGAGTTCAATAAAAGGTAAAAGCTTCGCCAAAAATGGAATATCTGGAATGCCACAAATATTAAATTTCTACAAGTAGTATCGATCATGATATTTAACATCAGCTATAAGAATTTGCACATAAACCTAGTTAAAAAAAAAGTTACATGTAGGTAATAATGAGTATCTATGTTGATGTTATGCTACCCTTACATAGAAGGACAGCATGGATTTTATAAATAAATTAATTTCTTCTTCTTCTTCTTCTTCTTCTTCTTCTTCTTCTTCTTCTTCTTCTTCTTCTTCTTCTAGCTAAGACCTAAAAATACTGATAGTCGTAGTCGTAAGCTTGATTAGTAAAATGATCAGATTAAGAATCCGTTAGAAACCAACTTCCATTTATCATTTTCTGCGTGTTCGTCTTGTACTGTGCTTGTTCTTTGGTTCAAAGATATTTGGTTAGACTAACAACTCGTGATGGGTTTACTGTACATGTAATATCTTTGAAGATAAAATCACATCGCGTAGAATTGATTACCAAATTTCTAACTGTTATAGAAACTTCTAAAACTAATAAAAAATTGGCAGGAAAAAAACATGATGTACGAGTATTTGTACATTAGCAGATTTGAAAATAAATATAGGTTACCAACTAGGTAGAAGAAAAAAATACTTGGTTACAATCTAAGTCTAACAGTACCAGTGAGAAGAAGGTCAGAATAATTGTGACTTGTGAATCTTGTGATATAACCCAAACTGTTCAACTGTCTGTAATGTCCTTACAATAGAAGAAAAAAAAATACTTGGTTACTATCTAAGTCTAACAGTACCTACCAGTGAGAAGAAGGTCAGAATAATTGTGACTTGTGAATCTTGTGATATAACCCAAACTGTTCAACTGTCTGTAATGTCCTTACAAGATGTTTATCTACTGTAACTACATCAATGACTCGTATCGTATAGGGAAAATCTAGAATAATACAAAATGTATTTAACATACTTATAATGAAGATGATGTTGATAATAATATAGGTTTTACGGCGGAAATTGTTGATATCTAAAATCAAGGAAAAGAAAAAGAAGCAAGTCTCCGGAATAAATTCTTAAAAAGACTGTTCAGCAATTAGTAGGTACTGTTAATACAATACAAAATATGTAGTCTAATATTTCCAACGGCCTTTGATCTGCATTCCATCCAAACATTTGTTCACCTTAACATTCACACTACTCATCAGGTCATATAAATAAATAAAAATAATAATAATAAAAATGCAGTCTTTTGGTTATTAAGCTTATTAATAACCCTGAAGTAAGTATGTCCGTAACCATGATACCTATGCCACAATAGCAAGGCATAAAAAATTGACGCGATTTATGGCAATAGAAAGTTTCGTCTATTTCATTGTTAAGGTTCAAAGAAAGAATGAGAGGAGTCCTACTTTACGCTGTAGCTTAGGTGTGGCGTGGTCAGGTCTGCTAGAGACGCTAGTTGAAGACCGTACGGCCATAACTATCTATTATGTTACAAAAACGCAGTTATGTTATACTTAAGGTTTTAGAGTTAGGTAAAATGTTACAATCATTAGCGGTGCTGTGTGGCTCTGAAATATTATTCAGAAAGATTCCAGGACCGTGTTTAGATGCTGTATGCTGAAATCAGTGTAGTCCTCTGAAGTCAGTCCAAGTAGGTGGATATTCGTAATTCGACCGTACCGATTAAAATTTTATACAATAATAAACCTCGTGTGAGATAAGATCATATTCCGTTGGGTCGATTTGCCTTAAACGAACGAAACTATTAACTATGTACATAATAGTCCTAAGTTAGAAGTAAATTCTGTTGCAAATGCCTCGGTTAAGAGTAGGTATTCATCTTTTTCTACAAAACATGGACAAGTGGAATAAGGTCCATCGACCTTCGTAGTAATAAACTCCGTTAGTTTCAACGAGCAAATCCCCCAAAAGTCGCATGAAACGTAAGCTTGATAGTAAAAAAAGTTCAATGTTCATAACCTGTTCTACACCATGTGTGGGAAGCTGCAAGCACCATTTCCAAATAAGAACACAACAAGTCACTAACTTTCACAAGACCAGCTTACAACATTGTTCATAAGAGTAATGTCTAACCCTTCAAGTTTCTTTGTTTTTGGTTTTCTATTATTTCTCTTTTTATTATCAATGAATCCGGCATTAGGTCGGTACGAGTATTCCAAATTTTGGATACCAAATTATTTACTTCCTATTTTCATTTTAATTTATTTTATTATTGTGATTATTTTGTAACCAAATACTCGTAACTTCAATTTGAATGCTCTCTAATGTTAGTAGAATAAAATCCACGAAGAACTTGTCCTTTTAAGTAGGTGCCTAAATCAAGAAGAACTTCAAAGATAATTCATAACAGCATCTCGATAAGCCAACATTTTGAATGCCAACTCTCAGCCTGAACCAAGCCTTGTACTGTGAAACCATACGGTTCTTGACAGCGAAAAATACGGTTCTTATGAGTAGGTCGGCATAATTAGTATTATCAAGGGTTAAGAACCGTACTGTGAAACCATACGGTTCTTGACAGCGAAAAATACGGTTCTTATGAGTAGGTCGGCATAATTAGTATTATCAAGGGTTAAGAACAAATTGAATGAACTCAAACATAAAGTTGAATGGATTTCTAGTTCAATTCTTCAAATACGATACTGGCGAGTTGTTTCTAGTGCTTGTAATCGGAGGGTAATGAGCCCCCTTCTCAAAAAAAAAAAAAAAAAAAAAAAAAAAAAAAAAAATTTTTTTTTACCATTTCCAAAGATTCAAGGTTCGTAATAAAAAAGTCCCTGGCCTAGAGTTTGAAAAAAACACCTATTCATTAGAATGAAATATTAATCTAATGAATAAAAAACGGTTTATGTTGATTTTTTTTTTCTTTTTTGTTAATTAGAGGTTCAGAGGTGCAGTTCCCAGTTCCTGCTATAAGGCATATAAAATTTCAAGTTATAACATCGTTATTATCTTTCTCCGAAAACGTTTAGAGGGTAGAAGTTTGGCAAACAAGATTCTTTAGCACCAAAAATTTATTCGAACGGTGTCAAGTGTTAGGTATACTAGAAATTGGGTTCATCAAGCGGTTAGCATAGTGGTTTCCTGATGTGAAGGTTGACGGATCGATACCATTGGGATTTAAAATAAAGTGTCTCAATGTAAAAATGTGAAGTTTCATAGCCTCCAGTGGATTAAGATATTTTTCTTGTGTACAAATTTCACAATGCATTGCACAAGATCATGTTGCCTCACTCTAGCTGTATGCATTTTGAATTACATAATTCAGAAGGACATCAGTGCATTCGAATTACAAAACATTTTCCATATCAACTTTATGTGTGTCAAGTGTTAGGTATACTAGAACTTGGGTTCATCAAGCGGTTAGCATAGTGGTTTCCTGATGTAAAGGTTGACGGATCGATACCATTGGGATTTAAAATAAAGTGTCTCAATGTAAAAATATGAAGTTTCATAGCCTCCAGTGGATTAAGATATTTTTCTTGTGTTAAAATTTCACAATGCATTACATCATGTTGCCTCACTCTAGCTGTATGCATTTTGAATTACATAATTCAGAAGGACATCAGTGCATTCGAATTACAAAACATTTTCCATTTCCTCTTGCTGTTGACGTCATTCCAGTGATATAGTTTGCAACTCCACATAAATCCTCCTCATACTTTGAGTTGAAGAAATCAAAATATTTACAATACTCGGCTGATCTACCCTGTGAAATTTCATACAGGGTGTCCTGAAGAGTTAAAACAGCTATATATATAGACCGAATCTATTTACTTTATTTAAAAAAATCCGTATCTACTTACCAACCCTGGAAAAATAAATATTCACATGCCGGAGTACCTACCTATTTTGTCAATACAAAAAATGAATACCCTAATGAGGAGTACTGGAGAAGATTTTCTAACTATAAAAAGTACCTAGGAAAGTTAAATACTTCACTTCAGAAGACTGAGGAGATTCAAGTTCTTCATTTAAGCTCTCCATTGTGCTTTCTTCACTAGAGCTTTCTTCACCTAAGCTCTCCCATTATGCTTTCTCAAGTTCTCCACACCTGGAACTGTAAGACCATTGCATACCAAGTTCTCCATACCTGGACCTCTAAGACCATTGCATGCCACCCTGTATACACATAACAAACCATATTGATGAGATCATCAGAATAACTCTCGAACCTACGTCACTCAAACTAGCGGGCAAGTACCTGTACGTTGACCATGACTCACTGAGCCAAACAAAAACACAAGAAGTGCTGATTCAGTAAACCGATAAAAGGTACACAATATTGATCAGCAAATTTTCTGTTTTGTAATCCCTACTCGTAAATAGGTACGCAGGTATGTAGGTACTATGTTTGTACAACTTGTAATCATAAGTATATGTATAAGTAGTGCTTTATTTAGACTATCAGCTTAGAATGAGTTGTTCCATGATACTATCATAAGTGCCGGAAAAAGTTGTCAGCCAAATTGTAGGTAAATTGATATCTCTGTCTCCATTTTGAACGAGCACAGTTTCAACTGTAATTTGTTTGCAGTTTGTTGAGTGAGAGTTTAAAAAAAGTTTTGTTGAACTCGTATTTTGATGAGATTTTCTACACTTATAGGCCCTATTGGTAAGGCCATCAGTAGATCCAAAGGAATCGTAGGACCCTTTTGTTTCGAGTTAATGTAGGTATGTTTATAGGATGAATCAGCCACAAGGAGTTGTAGGTACATACCGGCATTTTCTTCTGTTTATTATGACCTAGGTACGTAATACATGCATATGACAGCAAGTAAATTATGGACTTATACCTACTTAATTTCATATTAAAAAAAAAAACATGTTTATTTAATTTATTGAGAATATTAATTTCTTCTACTTGTCTAAATGAAAAGCTGTGAGCAGAAAAGTGTTTAATGTAATTACAAGTTTTGCAAAACCTGTCATACATGAAAAAGTTGTAAAACTAACTTTGGGCGCTTATCATGTAACTTGAAATGCATTTTAAAGTTGAACACAAGTTATGGCATTTGCATTTCCTTTGTTACTCGTACTTTCTGTTGATTTGAATTCAAGTTGTTGACGGTTGGTTACGAGACAATGTGAGTGTAAGTTGTAGGGGGTCTCTCTGGAAATGATTTATAGATCAAATTCCATCGCTTTAGGGAGATAAAGGTAGGGTGTAGGTACTTTGCATTAAAGCACGCGCCAGAGGTCTAAATATCTACGACGCGATGATTAGATTACTTACATTAGTCTTAAAAGCGGTAAAATGCCGCCAACCAATGCACAGATCTTAACCAAAAGTTTCGCGTCGCATCCTTGTCACATTTGACAGCTACTTACCAAATTTCATCTCGCTAGCTCTTACCGTTCTCGAGATATTTTGTTTACAGACAGACACACAGATACACACAGTCACACACGGACCAATGGCTGAAACTTTGGATTTAGGCTCTAGGAACCTCAAAACGTGTTTTACATTAGTCTTTTCCGTCTTGTAACATAAAACGAGTTACAAAGTTGCTTGCAATACATCCATCATTCAAATCGATGAAAACATACCTAAGCTGGTTAATATTCCTCCCCCTTGTATCCACCTAAATAAAGTTGTAAACAACCAGGATTTCAAGGCTTTCCATTTTTCCATACTTACCAACTTACCTATGCCTACAACTACAAGTCTGGCTGTGGGACTATAAACAGGGAGGAGAACAGCTAACCCTAACCAGCCTAGCAAGCTGGCAGTGAATAAGACCACTAGGGCAGAATGCCCTTCAAAATCCAAGTATTGAACGAACTTCAAAACCTAAATATTGAGTCTAAAAAGGGATTTGTGGGCACTGCCGAATATCGAATCTATACATAGAGCTTTTGGCTGGATCGTTGCATGTTATTGCCTGCGTTCAACTTTATGATAATTTAGGATGTAGGTATTTGATGGCTTTCTAAAAACAAACAATGTAGGTAACATTCTTGGGAAAAAAAAAACAAGCATGAACCACTTTAGCGCCGAAGAACCAAAGAGATCATAGATTAGTTCAAGAACTTCTGTACTGATTTGTGCATGTAAATTATCGACGTCTCATCATTACGCACTGTCGATTCAGTCACTGATTCCGCTAGATTTATTAAAATTAATCTCAATCATTATTCATAAGTAATATTACAATTATAATGGAGCCCGAAGCAAGTTGGCTTGTAAGATGACTGACTATGTTTACCTGTTGATCAAATTATACACTTGATACATAACAACATAACCTATCCATAGGAAAACATTGGGGAAAAATTTTTAACCCTTGAAGTCCAAATTGTTGTCGGTTTCAGTTATTTCCTGCTTACACTGTTCCGTTTTTGAGTGTGTATCAATGATTGGTTTTCAGTAAAGTAAAGATTGTGACAGTAAACTTCATTGACAATTATAATATCATTGTCAGGGAAAAAGGTATCACTTGAAATGTAAAGTTTAGACCTTCCATTACAATAATAATGCTGCTCATCATTTCTATGGCACATCTGACTCTTTCGGAGTTAAGCTAAAATCATAGGCGGTTCTTGGCTAAATTTTTGGGGAGGCTTGATTTTGAAGGTACACCTTCAAAATTTTGATTTAGCTCTATGTAAAAAATCTGGTGTGAACATCACACGACTTTCCTTATCCTTCCAAGCCCCCCCCTATCGCCGCCTATGGCTAAAATCATACCGTTTGATTATGATAAATAAATCTTCTATCTTCTGTTTATTACTGTAAAAGATCCCTTCATAAGGAAGACAGAGACCGTTTGATTATGATAAATAAATCTTCTATCTTCTGTTTATTACTGTAAAAGATCCCTTCATAAGGAAGACAGAGACATCGGTGTAGGTTAAATAAAAAGTTTACTGTCTCCACATCATACAACTAGCAACTCCATAGGTATCATTGAACAAACCGTATTGGTAGCATAACAACAAATATGGAACAAATTTCTATAATGGCTTTACACAACATGAAAGTTATAGAAGCATTGGCCAAGTGCAACAGAAGTAGAGGGGGATAGGACTTCAAAAACAAAAGAGAAATTAGTGCGATTGACTCAATATTTACATCAAGCTTGTAACTTGGGTATAATCGTTCAGGCCCGGTTTCTAATTGCAGGTATCCTTTGATAGGTCTTTCATATAAGGAAAAAAACTACAAGCACTTTAAAAGTTTAAGCAATATTTAAAAACACTATGTGCGAGATTTAGAAACATTTGAGACAAGATTGAGATCACCAATTTAACTCGTACCTAATGGATTAGATAGGTTTCCCTTCTTTAGTTTTCTTCTTCGTCTCCTTCTTTAGTTTTCGGTTTTCCCTTCTTCAATTTTCCCTTCACTAACCGTTTCTTCTGAAAGAAAGCCTAATAAAAAAAGATACATATTTCTAGTGACAATAGCAAACAAGGAAAATTGTTAAAAAACATAAAAAATAGCTAAGATCGATCCTGTAGTCGAGAATAAACTCAGTAATACTTTAGTCCGGGTGAATGTACTCTGTTCCAACAAGTAGAACATAACTTTCTAATTCATAGACTTATAGGTAGGTGATAGGTGATCCAGCCATCATTCAATAATTACACTTAAGAATGTTCCTCATTTTTTTATCGCTTCAAGTTGTCTGAGGTTGCTCACTTGGTATTCACACTAGAACTTGTTTGCAAAAATGTTTTTTTGACGACTTGACTTTGAAATCTTTATCAGGCTTGATTTACTCCCACTTATTTTCCTTTAAAATGTGGAAGACCTTGTTTAGAATACTGGGATGAAAGGAATTTTCAATACTATTTGAACAAGATGGACAAGGACTATCATGTTATTCGACCCATCCACCTCCATCCGAAATCCCGAATTTCTTGTTTTGTTTTCCTCAAAAAAGCATTTTTAAAAAATAAAATGGTTCATTAGTTAGTAAATAAACAATAGCCTTCTGAAAACCCCTCAAATCAGGCTGTCTGTTATCAATACAAAAATCATCTATACCAATGCAAACCGGCCTGACAAAAAAACACAAAACTCTAAAAGTCAAGTTCAGTGCTAGAACCTGACACTGTTAGAGCGTTCCGAGTTCTTGACATTCCCCACAACACCAAGATACAAGATCACGGACCCAACAACAAATCCACTTCTCGTATCTGCCAAAGGTTCTGGAGAAAAATAGAAGAAGAGGAAGTTAAAAAAAAGAGGAGGAGGAGGAAGAAGGAGAAGGAGAAGAAGAAGAAGAAGAAGAAAATTTAGGGGCAAGAGATGATAACCAAAAAAAAATCACCTTGGTTTTCTGAAAAGGATCAGAGTGTCCCTTCTTAACCTGCGAACCAAAACCAGCAATGTATAAACCACATAAATAGTTATGTCTAGTAGTGCAAGGTTGGTCTCGGTCATTCTGTAGGTCCTGGGAGAAAAATAGAAGAAGAGGAAGTTAAAAAAAAAGAGGAGAAGGAGAAGAAGAAGAAGAAAATGTAGGGGCAAGAGATGATAACCAAAAAAAAATCACCTTGGTTTTCTGAAAAGGATCAAAGTGTCCCTTCTTAACCTGCGAACCAAAACCAGCAATGTATAAACCACATAAATAGTTATGTCTAGTAGTGCAAGGTTGGTCTCGGTCAAAGTCTATCCCGATAGAAGGTAGGAGTTTTACGTCACGCTACGACCAATGTTTGCTGTTGACGCTTCGTGAGCACAGGAACTGTACTTACCACTCAATATAATACTGTCTCTCTGGTACCTCTGAGACTTGCTGATGGGAAATGAAACCGAATAAAATTAAAGTGTAATGATTTTTTTTTTTTAGTAAGTTTGTTGATTCCAAATTTATGAAAATACACAAATATTTATAGAAAATATCAAGTGAATAAGACCACTAGGGCAGAATGCCCTTCAAAATCCAAGTATTGAACGAACTTCAAAGCCCAAATATTGAGTCTAAAAAGAGATTTGTCGGCACTGCCGAATATCGAATCTATACATAGAGCTTTTGGCTGGATCGCTGCATGTTATTGCCTGCGTTAAACTTTATGATAATTTTCCAAGGAAAATAACCTTAGGATGTAGGTATTTGATGGCTTTCTAAAAACAAACAATGTAGGTAACATTCTTGGGAAAAATAACAAGCATGAACCACTTTAGCACCGAAGAACCAAAGAGATCATAGATTAGTTCAAGAACTTCTGTACTGATTTGTGCATGTAAATTATCGACGTCTCATCATTACGCACTCTAAGAACACAACAAGTCACTAACTTTCACAAGACCAGCTTACAACATTGTTCATAAGAGTAATGTCTAACCCTTCAAGTTTCTTTGTTTTTGATTTTCTATTATTTCATTAGGTCGGTACGAGTATTTGGATACCAAATTATTTACTTCCTATTTTCATTTTAATTTACTTTATTATTGTTATTATTTTGTAACCAAATACTCGTAACTTCTATTTGAATGCTCTCTAATGTTAGTAGAATAAAATCCACGAAGAACTTGTCCTTTTAAGTAGGTGCCTAAATCAAGAAGAACTTCAAAGCTAGAACTTGTTTGCAAAAATGTTTTTTTGACGACTTGACTTTGAAATCTTTATCAGGCTTGATTTACTCCCACTTATTTTCCTTTAAAATGTGGAAGACCTTGTTTAGAATACTGGGATGAAAGGAATTTTCAATACTATTTGAACAAGATGGACAAGGACTATCATGTTATTCGACCCATCCACCTCCATCCGAAATCCCGAATTTCTTGTTTTGTTTTCCTCAAAAAAGCATTTTTAAAAAATAAAATGGTTCATTAGTTAGTAAATAAACAATAGCCTTCTGAAAACCCCTCAAATCAGGCTGTCTGTTATCAATACAAAAATCATCTATACCAATGCAAACCGGCCTGACAAAAAAACACAAAACTCTAAAAGTCAAGTTCAGTGCTAGAACCTGACACTGTTAGAGCGTTCCGAGTTCTTGACATTCCCCACAACACCAAGATACAAGATCACGGACCCAACAACAAATCCACTTCTCGTATCTGCCAATATTTGTCGACTCGAAATTTTCGTTTGCTTTAGTCAGACTTAAATGTTATTAGGTAAACAATTTTTCAGAGTTTATTGTCCTCTAAGTTTTTAATATCCTGATTTTAGAGGATTTAAAAAATCAAGCGAGTTAATGTGTGTTTATACAATCCTAATTAGCATTTATTTTTAATGGACCAACCAGGATGCTTTTCAAATTGAGTTCTAAATGTTGAATAATCGAAACTTGAAGTAAATAACTTAGTTGATATCTAAAGTTATTTACCCTAGCTCCCTCATTTTGACATGATGGGTCGGAGGGCTACCGCTAAGTTTTTAATATCCTGATTTTAGAGGATTTAAAAAATCAAGCGAGTTAATGTGTGTTTATACAATCTTAATTAGCATTTATTTTTAATGGACCAATCAGGATGCTTTTCAAATTGAGTTCTAAATGTTGAATAATCGCAACTTGAAGTAAATAACTTAGTTGATATCTAAAGTTATTTACCCTAGCTCCCTCATTTTGACATGATGGGTCGGAGGGCTACCGCGCTCCTTGGTAACATGCTTGTGAAGGAAGATCTCAACTTTCTATTATACATACGAGTATTCATACTATTCTGTACGAATTTCATAATTCAGGAAAACTACATTTGATTAGATACCTACCACAGGAGGTACCTACCTAGGTACAATGACATCACGAACAATCATTGGTTTTCATTCCAGTCTATTAGATTGCTAAAATTCTTACAAAAACTGGGAACAAGTTCATTTTACTAGTAAGGTAGATGAGCAACCATTTCCAACCCTGAAAGAGTAAAAGAGTAAGACGAAAATGGACTAAATAACTACATAGAGGCACATCGATCGTTTGGTTCAAACTCAGGTGGTACCTGATTCTCGAGTTTCTACCTTTAACATACAAAGTTGAATAAGTCCAAGTAGGTAGTCAAGAGAGAGAAAAAAAGTTCTAGATAAAATTTCAAGACTAATGCCAAAAGAAATTTCTATTTTATCCTGAATGTCAATGACATTAGCAAAAGAGAAGTTCATGTTCTTTATTATTATAGCAATAATATTATGCCAGGGTGGCGCAGGTTCAATGAGGTGATGGTGTATCTGTCAAATAAATGCATTCAGGTGTTTACCTGATCTGGAAACAAAGAGGAGGTATTAAGGAAGAAGAGGAAAAAAAAGAGGGATCAACCTCCATGTTCAATGTTGCTTTGATAAAATCTTCTCTAATATGGATTCTTCATCTTGTCCTACCTCTGTCAGTAAAAATAAAATAAACGAAGAACTGGCATGAGCCTTCGTCCATTAGGTAGCGCCACTATGCAAGCGCACTAGCGGAGGAGCAGAAAGAACTGCGCACAAACACATTAATACGTTGCCTGCGAGGGAGCTTTGCTCGGAACATTTGATGTGACGTCATCGCCTACGGGAGTGTATGCCGTGACGTCAAACTTCACGATTTACCGGCATTTTTTTATAGATTTATCTCGGGATCTAGAAGTCATAGAAGAAAAAGAAAAATTCCGTTGGTCCTCATTTTTCCTGCTCTATGACTTTGAAACATCACCAGTGAATTCTACCATAAACAAGTGTGACGTCAGACTTTACGCAGTTGTTTTTTTCGTCCATTATTTCTAATTGCAGGTATCCTTTGATAGGTCTTTCATATAAGGAAAAAAAACTACAAGCACTTTAAAAGTTTAAGCAATATTTAAAAACACTATGTGCGAGATTTAGAAACCTTTGAGACAAGATTGAGATCACCAATTTAACTCGTACCTAATGGATTAGATAGGTTTCCCTTCTTTAGTTTTCTTCTTCGTCTCCTTCGTTTCTAATTGCAGGTATCCTTTGATAGGTCTTTCATATAAGGAAAAAAACTACAAGCACTTTAAAAGTTTAAGCAATATTTAAAAACACTATGTGCGAGATTTAGAAACATTTGAGACAAGATTGAGATCACCAATTTAACTCGTACCTAATGGATTAGATAGGTTTCCCTTCTTTAGTTTTCTTCTTCGTCTCCTTCTTTAGTTTTCGGTTTTCCCTTCTTCAATTTTCCCTTCACTAACCGTTTCTTCTGAAAGAAAGCCTAATAAAAAAAGATACATATTTCTAGTGACAATAGCAAACAAGGAAAATTGTTAAAAAACATAAAAAATAGCTAAGATCGATCCTGTAGTCGAGAATAAACTCAGTAATACTTTAGTCCGGGTGAATGTACTCTGTTCCAACAAGTAGAACATAACTTTCTAATTCATAGACTTATAGGTAGGTGATAGGTGATCCAGCCATCATTCAATAATTACACTTAAGAATGTTCCTCATTTTTTTATCGCTTCAAGTTGTCTGAGGTTGCTCACTTGGTATTCACATTAGAACTTGTTTGCAAAAATGTTTTTTCGACGACTTGACTTTGAAATCTTTATCAGGCTTGATTTACTCCCACTTATTTTCCTTTAAAATGTGGAAGACCTTGTTTAGAATACTGGTAAACTATGCGACCTCAAAATTTACACATAATTTGTATTTGTTTGACCATAGTAGGTACCTAATTGTAGCGCCTACACTGTTGGGGTAAAGCCAACCTTTAGTCCCAATCCACCTAAACTATGCGACCTCAACATTTACACATAATTTGTATTTGTTTGACCATAGTAGGTACCTAATTGTAGCGCCTACACTGTTGGGGTAAAGCCAACCTTTAGTCCCATCCGGGCTGATATTTATGAACTAAATAGGTAGATAAGCACTACACAACAATTTTACAACAGAACAATATTTAAGTAGCAGTTTATAGCACCTGAAAATTGATCTGACAATACAACCTGCTTTATTTTAGTAGGTGTAAAATTTTAGCAGAAAATATATTGTTAGAGCAAAACCATCTTGGCTATGTCCAAGTGGAAATTTTTATTTGTTAATTTTTTATTTATCTCTAAAACTGATGTCTCCAAATGTTAATTTATACAAAGTGAAAAACAATATTGTACCTAGGTAACATAAGAGGGTAAACCCACCAAAAGAAAATAAATTTAAAATGATATTAAAAAAATGAGATCAAATTTTGTACAGTGTACCTAACTACTTATAACTAGTGAAAAAAAAAATTAAATTAAAGGCACTCCATTACAAAGACTTGTTAAGCAATATAAAAATGACTAGCTAAATTTCTTAGAACTGAAATCTGAGAGCAATCCATTGGGTCTGATAGTTAATCTGAAATTTGTGGTTCTTTCTCATTAGGCACTTTTCCACAAAATCTGTCATAGTTTTATTTAAACTTTTCAGACTGACAATCTTGACTATAATTCTCTATATAAAAAGAGAAAATATGTTGATAGTTATCATCACTTTATATTTTCACAAATAGCTTGAGTAATTTTGATACCTACCTTTTAATCAAAATTATTTCTAGAGCAAGGCACTTTCTTACAAGCTGAAGTGAATTTTGAACTAATATTTTTTGAACAACTATGTACAAACTGCAATCTGCTAGCCTCATGTCCTCTTTTTGATAATCTAATGCTGTGGGCGTCACTTCTACTATTAATTAGTATGTTAAGACACTGTATCTCGCCGTTTTAGCTTCAGACAGATAATAATATGCTTTAACCCCCTTCCTAGGTGCCGGGTATTTTCATCTCGAGATTGGTACCAGGTGGCTTGGCAGAATCCACAGGACTACTGGCAGTCAATGATGAAGTACTTGAAGTAAACGGAATTCTGGTAGCTGGCAAGAGTTTAGATCAGGTATGTATATTGATAAGGGACCACTAATTTGAATACCCGCCGAAGATATATTTATGAGAAATCTGTTTTCACCAAAAAATCCATTAACGTCCAAGCCACACTTTAAGATTAAAGGCTTAAGAGTCTTTTTATTTAGAAGGGACTCTTGAGGACATAAAATATTACATTGAATGAACGCATACTTGGCATGGAAGTGAGTTTTATATTTAATTTACAGGTGACGGATATGATGGTCGCAAACAGTTCGAATCTGATAATAACGGTAAAGCCAGCCAACCAGAGAGCAAATATGTCTGTTCCCAGAAGAGGATCATACTCCCGAACGTCACAGTTATCATCCGATTCCCACCAATCTACACAGTCAATAGCCACTACAAATAATTCCGAGGATGATGAACAAGATGAGGTTGTGGACTTGACAGGAATCACATTAGAGTAACCAAAAACATGTAAACTGAGTCTGGAAGAAAATTTCCCTAGCTATAATTTTGGGACTTGGAGCTTTACCTTATAAGGATATGCAGGATTGAACCCTCGACTAATTCCGACATTTTTGAGAGAACTAAAATTGTATTTGTTTTCAGTAAGCATCAAAATATCTATTTCAGGTAACTGACATGGAGAAACATAGGGGAAAGTTGTATATCTAATATATAAAAATTAATGTTTGTGTGTGTGTTTGGACTTTATGCCTGGCCAAACCGCTCATCCAATTGCTATGAAACTTTGTCAACTTATTGCTTGCACTCCCATGAAGGTTATAGGCTATTTCCAGTTTGTTTTTGTTAAGCTATGCCGAGCAAGACCACTAAATGGATAAGTGACATGAAAGGCCATGCCTTAGGGTTTTACTAGCAGAAATCCAGAGCGAAGCGATGGGTTTCAGCTAGTCTAATATATAAAAATGAATGTGTGTGTTTGTTTGTTCGAACTTTATGCCTGGCCAAACCGCTCATCTGATTGCTATGAAACTTTGTCAACTTATTGCTCGCACTCCCTTGAAGGCTATTTTCCGATTCGTTTTTGTTAAGCTATGCTGAGCAAGACCACTAAATGGATGAGTGACATGAATGGCCATGCCTTAAGGATTTTGGCTAGTAATTGATATAAAATAAAACTTCATAATTTAGTCAATCTTAGTTATGTAGTGGCAGAAGTATAGCAAATTCCTTGGGTCATAGTGAGTGATTATACTTTGAAACATACCATAGAAATGTGGCATCTCATTTCCTTTGACATAATAATTTGATTTTCTTCCATATTGTGGTAGAATAATGACAAGTTTAGAATTACTTGATTTGATATTAAATAAACTAATATTTGATTTTCTTCATTTTCAGGAGAAAGTCTGGAAGAACTGAGCAACTATGCATCTTCAAGGTCTAAAAATATTATTTCAACATTCCTGGGTGGAACACCTGGGAAGACAAAATCCCACATTACAATTTCAAATCCCCAAGATTTTAGATGTGTAAGTAAACCACTATGAACTTTGTCATACCATGGTAAACCTTGATTAACTTTTTTATAGGGGATTAAAGGGGGCTCCACTTTTAACAGTCATAAACTGTCAAACTTCTTTGCAAAATTTGGCCTAAATAACGGCCGAACCGTGCCTTCTGGAAACAAGACTTGGGAACATTTTTGATCTACATAATTTATTGAATCCCTGTGTTTAGTTTGATCGACTTTGGCCGAAATCTCAAATCCTGAGTAATGCGAACTCTTTTTGACCTTTTTCAAAGTTTCACCTTAAATAGCGGCCAAACCGTACATTTCCCAAGACCCGACCCGCGGACACTTTTGATCGTCATAAGTTGTTGAATAAGCTCGATTTGCACCATCTACGAGTATGCATCTCGTGTCTTGGATTTGCAGCATCTACAGATTATTCTAGATTATTATTATTCATTGAGTAGCGACAGAAAAAAATACTACCTACAGAATAATAATAATAAAACAGCATTCCATCCATCATTCATCATCACGAAAGTAATGATTAATTTTTCAATCGCCATGACTACATAATATCTAATAGTTATCTATGTATTCATAGAATAGATAACATGACACCCCCGTTCAAAAAAACATAACCGTCCTAAAGTTCATTGACTTCTCAAGCATCATGAGATAGCAGTATTTCTTAATAAGCAAATCTCGCTCCAAACCTCAGTAAAAAAGTCAACCTATGTGCTTGAACCAATTTTGAAAAGTATCTTCAAATTTGGAACTGGGTGGGGTTGAACGATGTTGAGAGTAGGCGATGATAAACATATCAGACATATCAGTGCAAAAGAAGCTAAACTAGGGCTCATAAAGGTTAATAGTTAAATATTAGATACCAAGTACCGATTGAACTTGCAAAGTCCCTTTGAAACATTGTTAAAAGGTCAATTTTATTCTAAGAATGTCATCACACAAAGTATTGATTGGGTGATGGATAAATAAACTTGCTTGGCTTTCGTCTTGATCACAAGATTGGTTTTTCAAGCGGAGTAACATAAAACAAACAAATTTCATATCCCTGTCTAACTGCCCAATATTTCACAGAAGTTAATCCCAAACTTTTACTTTGAGAGTAATCTATATTTTTGGATTCGTCTGTCAAATAAATGCATTCAGGTGTTTACCTGATCTGGAAACAAAGAGGAGGTATTAAGGAAGAAGAGGAAAAAAGAGGGATCAACCTCCATGTTCAATGTTACTTTGATAAAATCTTCTCTAATATGGATTCTTCATCTTGTCCTACCTCTGTCAGTAAAAATAAAATAAACGAAGAACTGGCATGAGCCTCTTCACCTGGTGATGGTAATAACGCAAGACCAAAAGTAGGTCCATCGAGAAAGTCTTTCTCCTGTGTTGTTATTATCAACACTAGTATTATTTCTTCTTTTTTATGTCAGAAGTTATCTCTATGTTATGCGGTTCTGAAATTACTAGTAGGTAGATAGGTTATATCAAGCGATAGGCTGGATGGTTCTGCGAACCGTCAAAGAGATGGATACTACTGATGGTTGTTCGTGAAGAGATAGGTGCCTTTATTTTCGCCTTAAGAAGGGAAAATTTAAATTTTGTAAAATACTAGGTTGACTTTTGTTGTTCATTTAGGAATAGACTTTTGCTAGGTACCTAAACCTATTAGGTTTCATCTTGTCATAATATAACTACGTACAAGAAATTTATAATTTTGATACTTTTTCATTTTTCCTGAAGTTTTTTGTTCCATGCAAGATTTATAGAGTATAAATCTACCTAGATAGAAATTATACTGTTTTGTACATCGTTCTTCAACCATTTAGGCCGTTAGTAAAAACTTCTGTTGCAATAGTGATAGCATAGTGTCAACTTGCATATTTATCTACCCTTTGAAACATTGTTAAAAGGTCAATTCTAAGAATGTCATCACACAAAGTATCTACATACATAACTGTAGTGATTGGGTGATGGATAAATAAACTTGCTTGGCTTTCGTCTTGATCACAAGATTGGTTTTTCAAGCGGAGTAACATAAAACAAACAAAACAGAAGTAGGTCTCTCATTATTATTCAAGCTACTGACAAACGGTGAGTTTTTCAACGCGAATGATACTCAGACATACCTAAGAGAGTTCATGGGCTATATCAGTCGGATGACTTTGTTAATGCAAGTCCTCTAAACTACTTTAAAGGCTATTGAAAAAATTGAAAAACTTGAATAGGCTAAGAAGGAAATGGATAGATGCCACTATAAATACGTATAATATCTAAACCTTGAGAAAATATGAAAAGTAATTTTGGCACATCCTCTAATTAATGAAAGTTAGAAGATGAGAATAAAAAAACATTTTGTTTAAAATAATAAAATCAATCATAATTTATTATGGTAAACGTAGTGAATAAAGTGATTTCGACACATCCACTGACTAATGATTCAATGAAACAGGAAAAAAAGTCATCTCCACTAAATAACAAAGGAGGAAACAATAAAATTACATTATCTACTTTCCTGATTAATAGGACAAGGGAAATTAAAAGGGATTTTGTCACATCCACTAACTACTGAATTACGACAATGGGCGTGGCTAAGTAGGTAGGTATACGTAAAATGACCTGTTCCCAACAAATCACTGAAGTTAAGAAAAGTCATTTGTGGTTGGTAACCGTACCAGTGCCCATCTCAGCACCTTTAGTAAAATTCAGATCGTGTTCATCTCTACAGGAAGCCATAATAAATAACATCAGATTGTCCCTCTTTTCATACCTCTACAGTCTAATTAAGTTACTATACTTGTACTAGGTACTTAATACATTTTTCAAGTAGGTATTTGAAATACTATAGTATAGTGTGTTTTAGATAGGTACTTGAAAAAAGTATTAAGCACACTATACTGACGTTTATTTTGTATCACCAGTCACTAAGCCAAACCGTGATTCATCGCCTTCCGACTGGAATAATTGCAAGAATCAAGAACAACTTTTACTTAACCCAGTTTCTCTGGAGTTATTGACATTGTATCATGAAGAGAGAGTTAGGAGGAAATGAACAGTTCGTTTACCTTTTGATATTTCTTCCATGGACGAGACAGAGCTAGGGGGGATCTCAGAGGGGAGGACTGGTGGTCCATTGAGGAAAATGTTGAGGTTGGTGAAGAAATTTGATTTTAGATACACGAGTGAGTCAAAATTTTGATTCTCCATAGTCCAGAGGAAAAACTTGATTGTAGATCCAGAAAGTTATTTAGATAAGTTGTAAGATATACATAGATATGCGTAAGTAAGATTAATCTATCAATTCCTCAAATATTTCTATCATCCTCTCGTGGGCCAATATCTTCCTAAAATGTACCCTCTTCTCTTACTTCCTTTTTTTCACTCGTCAGTTAGGTGGGTAATCTCTTTTGTTTCAAACTACCATCCAATTGGATAAAGAGATGATTGGAGGCAGTAGAGAAGATGTAAACTTGTTGAAGTCCTCAGACTCAACTTAAGACTTCTTACAAATCCCCAAAGTTCCTATCTCCTGCCCTGTTTCACCTATATTATCTCGATAATGCTTCAAGACTTAATTAAATAATAATAATATTTACTTCTTATCTATATTGTTAATACAAGTCTTATATTGTTGATGGAGTAAAAGCTTTCTTTATTTTGTAATTGTTATTATTTTCGAGTTTAGGTTGGAGTCAATGGTTCTTGAGTTAGGAAGTAGGCAGGTACCTACCTACCTCTGTATAAGAAGGTGAAATAATTGATCAGGCGAGAAACTACTTTTATTAACTAAAAGTACCTACTTATCTGCTCAAAATATAAACTGCAACATAGCAGGCCTGAAAGAGATGTTCATCATTCTGTAGGAAAGAAAGACCTAGATGTAGTCTGATCAAAAGTCCAAAATTAGATAGGTCAATACCCCGAGATAACTTCTGATTCTGATTCTGCATGCAGGATTCATGATTTTATATAGAAAGGGAATTATTTAAATTTATATTAACAACACACATAAATGTGTGAATCGTTGATTGTAAAAAGGGAATTAGTCCAAAATGTAATTTTTCAGGAGAGGCAAAATACTGTTCTGTATGGAAACTATTGGACTAAAACAAATCAAATAAATATACGTTATCAAGGACTTCTTTGCGGTCATTTTCTATTGAAAATTTTAAAATTCGGCTCAGGAATAAGGCTCCTGGGGGCCATTATGAAAAGTGGACTAATCCCCTTTTTACACTCAGTTACATTTTCACCGACTTTTTTTTTATTTTTACCGTACCCATTTAGAGTACAAGTCTGTATGATTATAATTTTAACTAGCTAGTGCCCTAGTAAACAATGAACCATCATTATTACTACCTTAGGAAATCAGAAGGGATAGTTAGTATGTTTTTTGTCTTTTTTTTAACAGAGAAAAATAGGCAATGACTGCAATTTCAAGAAAAATAGGTAGGTATACATGTTTTTTCTTTATTATTTTCGGATAATTTTTAGTCAATTCGGTTGCAATACTTTCCTTGGTCATTATTTAGCCAAAATTAACAATAAAATTTAGGTTTGTCGGACAACTCCCATTTTTATATTAAACGAACCGTCTACCCATCAGGAATCTAAAACTGTAAAAAAGTGAAATTCGAAAATATGTGACTAATCCCCTTTTTACACTCAGCGATTCATGAAGGTAAAAAAAATGGGTCAACCAAATAGCTTTCAGATAGATTTTAGCAGCAAACAGTTAGTACTTAATACTCACCCTATTTCATCACTCAATGAGGATGTGAACATTGTGAATCTCGATCATTCTTACGCCACAAAAATCACCGAAATTGTTGACCGCCTAGTCACGCTTGTCAAGGAAAATTTGCATTTTCAACAACATAATAATGCTTCCTCTAATGATCATAAGAAAGAATGATGTACAGTAAAGAATGATATTATACAAAGAAAAAATGTTATGGCCTGATTCTTGGCGAGTGAACTCAGTACTAGGTTATTTCATACCCAAACCACAAGAAAAGAATGAACCCAGGCCATTGGCTGTAAGGAGGAAATCACTTTCTTGGATGTGATCGACTCTGCTGGAAATCGAACCCGGGGCCTCCGGTGTGCAAGCCTAAAATATTAGAAAATAATAACATTAGAGTAAACCCACGGGCCACAGAAATAATAATGAGAACAAAAAAAAAAAAAAAAAAAAAAAAAAAATGTCAAATATTTTGTAGAAAAATAAAAAAACTCCCAATTTAAAAAAAAAAAAAAAAAAAAAAAAAAAATAGTCTGATCATTTGTAGTAAAATAATAATAATCCCAGCTTACTTTTGAAAAATAGCTCCCCAACCCCTTTTGCATCATAACGGTAAGACATATAAATGTACTAATGTAAATGTATTCAGACTATTCAGCTATTTACGTAGGTACCTACTATCTTTATAATTCCAAATCTAGGTCCGTAAAACAAGCTTTTCCTGTCTGACGAGCAACTAACTAGGTACATACAACCAAGACTATAGCAAAATAACTAGAGCACCAATAACTTAAATTGAGCGACTCGCTTTTTACTGAATACGTATAGTTATAGGTAGAGGTAGGTACTGTGGAGTTATTTGCCATAAAACAAGCACCAAGCCCAGGACAAAATGGTAATAACTAGGTAGTACCTAAAAAATGAAGATAATATTTTTGATGTGCCTCAAGTAAAATAAAAAAAAAAACGGTTTCAGAATTTTCATATTCTTTTTCCATGTAATAAATATGCTTCTATGGGTCTCTTTGTAGATATTTGATACGATTATGATTTGTATTACAAGCTTATGAGCTATAAAAATACAATCAGTAATCAGAAAGTTTTACAGGGCAATAACTTCACCGATATCATCTTTGAATTGAGATACCGGTATGCTACACGAGGCATGCTATGTAAGCCATGCTAACACGGACCGGACACTATGCTGTATTCAAATCAAGCTCCAAGTGGCTACGAGTTACCTACTCACACAACCGGAGGCTTTAAAAATGTGTGCTTTTCAAATTATCAATCTTATAATGCCTTAGTATGAAATGGGGTCAACCAGCTAACTTGAAGTCTCATAAAAAATGTCTGAGTACCCAAGACCCAAGATCTATGTCTTTCTAGTAGAAATCTTATAGACATAGACACAGCAATAGAAAAAAAATATTAGAGAGCTAGGAAGGAATGAAGAAATAGAAGGGAGAGAAGTGGCTCATATCACTAGCAAGAAATCTGCTATCTTTCAAACTCTTTTCACAATCTTTGGTCCTTGAAGATCAGGGGCGCATAGAGCTATCATATTACTTCAGGTGCGAAACCGCATAATATATCTTCAAATATTAAGCGAAAAGAGAGCATGTTAGCGACCAGTAGCAGCATTTCAAGTTGACAAAATAGCAAAAATACAGCTTCACCACAAAGAAACAATATTTAAATGAAAATTTACTTTGTTATGACCAGCATGACCTAGGCAGATGACGCTACGTGTGAAGGTTCAATAAACGAGGTCATTATGAAGTTCAAAACACCAGACATGCCCCAATGAAAGCACTATGATCCAACAGCTGACAGCGAATCCGATGAAAGAATTTCTTCCTCGACATAAAAAGATTATAATAATTATTACATGTTTCTTCTTATTATTGTAACAAAAACTATCCAAACATAACAGTAATCTTTCTACGTTTGTAGGTCAGTAGGTAGTGCCCGAGCGTACTGTAAATGTAAACCTAAATACGACGAGAAGAGAAGGAAGTCGTGTGATAATAATAATAAACTCGACTGAGTTCTTTCTCTCTGCTCAACCTCTTCAGGAGGTACCGGGTTCGGATCCCGCTATACAAACAAGAACGAGACTATTGGGTTCTGAATGTTGTAACTTAAAATTAAGACGAATCTTTTCCTTCTAGAAGAAATGGGGATAGAGGGAACTTTTGAAAGTTAAAAATGGAGCTCATGGATTATCGAAACTCATGGATTATCTATCCCAAAATTTTATTCGGCGAAAAGTCTTTGGGTAACATACTGTAGGTACTCAAAGGTCAAAAAGCCTAGGTATAAGTTCACAAAAAGTCACTTCGCCTGAATCACATCTGTCTTGTGAAAAAGTCCTTTGATTTTCAATGCAGGGTCAGGGATTTGATGACCCATTTCCTGACAGGAATAATTTTCCTGTCATTACAATCGAGCAGGGTTCACTTCACGGTCTGACTTTTAGAACTTTCCTTATCTCATCTTTACTAACCTTCGGATCATCGTCTTCCTGACTCCTCATATACCTATCTAGCACAATAGATAGTTGTCCTATGATCAGCCATTTACCATATAGGTAAGAGTGAGTACCAAGTTACCATTCTCCCTTGACATTGTAGCCATGAACCTGAATAGTATCAAGGTACGGAGGACGAAAGAGCTGTCTTACTTCCAGAAAGAAATTATCCGGTCTTGTGTCAAGTGTTACTCGAAGAAGTATTACTCGATTATTTTTTATTATTATCATCATTAGTTTTGTGCTTATTACATTTTTAATATTATGTAAAAAAGTAGGGTATTGGGAAGATGAATTTGTTAGATTAGGTAAAATCATTGCTTATTTGAGGTCATTCCAATCCCCAGGTTTTTTTTAAAATAATTTTGGTTAAAAGTCGTAGGAATTTACCTAAATTTGACGGAGCACAGTTTGATTTCAAAGATATATCATAAACCTAAGAAGAGAAGTTCCGACTTCAGGGTTGAATTACGAGTATTATCAGTAATAATAATCAGGAATTTATGTTACGGGAGACTACTCAAACGGTTACATTAAAAATAGTAAAAAAAAGACGCTAAATTTATTTACGCTTCTGGGCAAAGTCTCTCTTTGGTTTGCCCCATTAGTGCTGAACTGTCTCTCAAACTGAATCGTACCATACCTAACGGTCGTAACGGACTTGCGGGCTGAAAACCGAACAATACAATGCGTTCTATACAGTGTATAAGGCCCAGGATTATAAAAGCGTCAAGTTCTATTTATAAATATCAAAAGTCCAATGTTCCTATAAATCACATGGCGGTATCAACCCATTTTTAACCCGCGGTGTGCTCCAGTTGTCATTAACACCTGCGTGGGGAATTCTCTGAATATTTCATATACCTAAGAAGGAAGGTATTTGTTGTGAAGGTACCTCCTTTTATTTGGCTCGTACTTACACATTAAACAATAATATGATTTACCATGTAGATTTGTAGAAGGTTCTAAGTCCTTACAACTGTTTATCGCGGTTTACGAGTAGTTATCAGTTCCTAGCATAAGATATAGGTAATTGATCTTCTAGCCAAAAATATAATGAATGAGTAAATATTGTTACGAGTATGTACTTATTCTTGCTACTCTTAAACTGTCCTATTTATAACTAGAATCATAATAATGTAGTCAGGTAAGTAAACTTTAGAAGGTACTTGAAAAATATAAAGTAAAAATGGGATGGTAATAATGATGATAAACGCTTGAGTAAACCATTCAGATCCTTCTTGTAAACCTTCTCCATTCAATGCATTACTTGCACAAATGTGCCATGGTTTGTCTTCTATTCTTTCCAGCCCTAAAATGGTTGCTATTTTGACTGTAGACAAGGAATCCCTTAAATCCATTTTGTTAGCAAAAAACAGAATTGGTATTCTACGAGTAACAATGTCTGGATGTTGGAGAAGAATGTCAAGTTCATCTCGCACTACAGCTATCCTCAGGGTATCACTACTGTCTATCACAAATATAATGCCTTCACTCTCTCGGTAATAGTGTTCCCATAAGTCACGATACTTCCCATGCCCAGACATATCAAATGCAGTGAAACCAACATTGTGATCTGAAAAATAAACACAGAAAAAAAGGCAATTAAAGAAGAGGCGGATTTTACAAATACTTCATGGAGTTAGGATAACATGGAAGTACTTTCACAGATAAATAGGTCATACGAGGAATACTTACATTTAAATTTCTCAACATTGAGACCAACAGTTGGTACTATGTTCAGAACTTTATCTTCTTCAGATTTCAAATGGTTAACAATGGTAGATTTACCACTGTTGTTCAAACCAAGGATTAGAATTTTGACTTCTTTCTTCTTTATACCCAAAATATTAGCCAATTTTCCAAACAGTTTCATATCTACTGATTCAATGGAACAACCAGCATTGAGGAGGCTAGCTAGATGTTCAAAGTGAAGGTACCTCAGTAAATAAGTATCTGAAAAATAAAAGAAAATCAGTAGTACTAAATCTCAAGTTGTAGGTATCAACCAACTATAAATTCTTCTGCTGAAGTAGTTTCATGGAACAGATTAGAAGTAGTTTTAAAGCTCTAAAGTTATTTTTGAGATATGGGTATATCTCAAAAATAAAAGATAAAATTTGTTAGAGAGACCAACACTTTACTAGGTAGGTACCTACTCCAGTCCTTACCATCACCAAAACCTTGAGTAGAGGTACCTATCTCCTGAAAAAATCCTTCCTTTGTGGAAATCCATTGAATTTCAACTTTCCATACAAGGAAAATGCAAAACTGAAATGCTCCACCGTTAATCCAAAGTGAAGATGAACTTAAAAGACAACTATTACTAGTATTACTACTATCAGCAAGTCAGGCAAAATTGAAAATTGAATTCAAAATTCAAATTTAACCAAAAATAGGTACCAAAATGATGAAAAATTGATAATGATGAATGATGAATGCTTATCATTTATGTTGTCACACTTTTTTTGTTGTCTCTCTGCTGTCCACTCTGCATACCTCCGTGGATACATTACCTCTGTGGGAATACAACTTCTCTGTGGATGTATAAAAAATTTCATTCATTCCAAATTCCAAATCAACTTCAACATCAAAACACAAAACTAGACACTTGTTTAACCTTTTTTTACTTTTAATTCCTAAATCATTTTAATTTAATTATTAATGATTAAAGAAAAGTTTTAGATTTTCGTCATCCGAGTGTTTTATAATTACCTACTTGTCATTACAATGACCACAACCGAAAAAGTGCACATAAAAAGCAAGGTATGTTCAAACTTCAACCAAGTAGGTACCACCCCCTAAATTTTCAAAGCATGAATATTTTTTTTTACCAAGTACCTACTTTCATATCCCTGTCTAACTGCCCAATATTTCACAGAAGTTAATCCCAAACTTTTACTTTGAGAGTAATCTATATTTTTGGATTCATCAGGATACCAGTCACATATGTACTCATGCTACATAGAAACAGCATGATCAAATTGTTCTCCTTGCTTAGTCACTTCCTTTATAACTCGTATTATGTGATGTGATGAGCTATGTATTCTCTGGCACTATGATGATCAGTATTACTCATGAGTACAATACTGTGTTGAATAACAATGATAATGTGGTAAACAGAGTTATAAATAGATTCTCAAACTTGTGAAGGAAGGTTTGTATGATTGAATAACAGGAATGAAAAGATTTATCCAGAAAGTACCTTCTTTGTTGGTCTTTACTCTTGAGACCTTTTATTTATTTCTACAAATAAGGTCTTTCCAAAGAACAACATACCTTTCTAGAGGATCTTTAGACCCTTTTGATGACAGGATAAATTAATAGCCAGGTCTATTCGCAAGTGTTAATACACCTCTGAGAATGCTCAAAGATTATACTCAAACAGTATCTGGGTGTGTCTAGAAGTTAACAAACACTAACATCTTCAGATCTTGAACATGGCTATGTTGTTTGTTGAGAAACCGTAACCCAAGTGGAACAGTTTAAACCAAAGTTCAACATTCAAAATTGATATTTTCTTGCTGAGCCATGAACCAGACTAACCTTGGTTGCAAAGCTTTTTTTTTTTTTTAGTTTCTTTTTTGTTAAACTGTAGTTTCAATGTTTTAAGAAATAAAACAGAGCTAACTAGACCAAACCAAATTTTTTCCAGACATACAATGGCAGAGATTCCCTTGAGCTTGTATTGCACACTGTTGTATTTTTTAAATGTTAATATTTATTTTTATTCTCTTTCAGTTTGATGCAGAGTTTAGAAGATTTTCAGTTCCTAAGCCAGATATAAGCACTTATAATGAATTCAAAATCCTAGTTGAAAAATTACATCACTTGGATGAAATTCCATTCCATCTAACATACATTGCAACGGATGGTGATCTGCTTCCTATAAACAATGATTCTAATCTGGGCAAAGCATTATTAAATTCATTCCTAAGAGTAATAGTTCAAAGAAAAGGTAAGTATTAAGTAAGAGAACTAAAATTGTATTTGTTTTCAGTAAGCATCAAAATATCTATTTCAGGTAACTGACATGGAGAAACATAGGGGAAAGAGTCAACCTATGTGCTTGAACCAATTTTGAAAAGTATCTTCAAATTTGGAACTGGGTGGGGTTGAACGATGTTGAGAGTAGGCCACAGAGCCGCTAACCGAACGCTGAGCCAAAATAATACAATTCATTATTTAATACAATGATAATGTTAAGTAAACCAGCATTATCTATCTCTTCAATGATCTCTGGGCTTGTAGTTTGTACAGTTAATTGCGGTTTTAGGGTCAGAAGATTGGCAACTAGAATCTCTTTAACTTTTTCATTAATCTCTCAAGTACCGCTACTTATTATTTACTCGTCTATTAAGCTAGTCATACGCTATGGCACAGAGCCATTTATAGGTATTAGGTATTACCTATCGTTTTCTATAGTAATATTAGAATTGAATGAGTTTCGTCTAAAGATAATACTCATCTATTGAATTATTTTCATTAGATTTATTCAGCAACTAAAAAAGAAAAATTGTCATCTCCACTAGAAATGATATAAGCATTGGGCATGGAACATTACGTAAAGTGATTCTGTCATCTCCACTACTCGCAAAGAAAATAATAGTCTACCTACGTATGACTAACCCTCCCTCGATCCCTCTTGATATTAGGTCCTTTTTTATATTATTAAGATTATTTAAGGTATTCAAAAGTCCGACCGAAGGAAAGTTGTGAAATTCATATTACTACTAGAAACTGCGATATTGTATTAATTTCTTTCGTCTTATTTTAAAGTAGGTAAATAAAAATAATAGCAGATTCAAACATCACCTGAGGTTTGACACGAAGAGGCCAACCAACACTTCGAAAAAAACCTAATGTTAAAAAGAAGTAAAATATTACTTTACTAGGTTCTTAATGGTAACAAATTGAAAGAGGTTTAAGCATAACACAATAACGGGACCTTAGAATGTAGCATTCTGCTCGCTTCTGGAGCCAACTATCTTATATGACACCGTTTTTATTATCATGCTGAAATGAAGTCCATGCTGTATTTTAGTATGTGTACTAGTTTCTCGTTACTGAATCGGTTTGCTGGACACCAGGATGGACTGTTACATACATAAAATCTGTAAACTATTGGTGTGCTGTGGGTATTTATGCATTCAGATTCAACAGGATAGTTTGCTCCTAACAGGATGATAATTTCTCCAGTTACATCAGCTGAAAGGACTTGTCTTCAGTCTATACCTATCTGATATTAGGTACATAGGTACCTACAATCTTTATGAAAGAACATGGCATGTAGGTTGGACGTAGGTATAACGTAAACGGGCTGTAGAAATTCTTCAGTATTGATTAGTTTCTAGCGCCTAGTAATCGATCTATGTATGCAATGTGTTTTACACTTCATCCATACCGTGATGTAATAACAGCACATCCACCTAAACTATGCATCGTCATAAATTATCGAAGCTCTCTGCAAAATTTGAGCGACCTGTGGCTAAAAGTACAGTCCTGAGAGCCACTGATTCCTCTTGAGCTTTTTCCCACTATAGCCCTAAATAACAAAACTTTGGTCCTGAATAACAGCCGAACCGTACTGAAGTAGAAAAAAAAATAATGGAAAACCCTTTTCTTTCAACAGGTTTCACAAATCATTGATGTAGACGTAGTACCAGAAACCTGTCGGCGGGTTCGCCTACTCAAATCTCCCAACTCAGAGCGACCCTTGGGATTCTACATCCGGGACGGAACAAGCCTGCGTGTCACTTCTACTGGTCTAGACAAGGTAAATAGTTATGGTCTTAACTCTTAACAATCCACAAATAACTCTCCTTTTGAAATCAAATAGGAACCCTATTAAAAAATAAATACATAAATTAAAATAAAATAAATAAATTTGTACCCAGTTAGTTTTTTTTTTTTTTTTTTTTTTGACATTTTTGAGCAGTAATGTTTCTAGTGTTATTCAGTGTTGTGTGAATAGAAAGAACTTGAACGTTCGAAGAGTGTCCTCTTTGAGAGTTCCTCAGTACCTAAAGGCGCTAAAATTACTGCTGAACTTGAAGGTTCTAAGTTAAATCACATTAGGGCGATACATGTGATGACTTTTATTTGGAAAAGATAAAATTTTGTGATACTCGAAATATAATGAAATTATTTTATGTTGACCATCTATCAATATGAAGCAATGGCATCTTGTACTTAATGATCAGTTTCAATCACCTCCTTTGTGCTAGCAAAATCGAAAATACAAAGCTGAGGGTAAATGCTATGATTAGCATATGCAATAATTTATTATATGATGGTCAGTGATATACATATCACGAAATCTATGTACTATACTGTGCTAGCAAAATCGAAAATACAAAGCTGAGGGTAAATGCTATGATTAGCATATCCAATAATTTATTATATGATGGCCAGTCATATACATATCACGAAATCCAAGGTTTGAAATATGGAGAAACTACGAGTATTCTGGAGCTTCCTGAGTCTAATTCTCAGCAGTGTAGAAACTCGTGTACTTGGATTTTGGAGGATATTTTTTAATACTTTTAAGTTGTTCCTTTATTCTCCTATCATTAGCTTATTGAACATTTCAGGCCCGGGTATGAAGGTTCATGTTGAAATTATTGAGAACTTTTAAGCATACAAAGAAGATTTCAACCTAAACGTGTGTTCCTGGACCTTAGTGATGTCACGTCGGTACTTAATAATATATATTACTTTCTTTATTATGTATACCTACTGTATTTGTATCTGTAACCCCTAAGTGTATAATTTATATTGATAACCTAATCAAATACTGCAATCTTATACTTTGTAGCTTTTACATGTTTATTAGCTGTTGTGATAATTCAAAGAGACCGTCATTTCAGTGCCCTTGAAATTACACAATAAATATTACATAATAATTTCATAGTTGTTATTTTTTCAAAGCCTAATACCTTGTATCTTTAATACCTCTTTGTATATTTAATTCTCATTTTAGTGATAACAAATTTTATTATTTCTTTTGTACTTATAAGTGCCTTTTCTCCCCTGAATGAATTTGTACCCTAAATGCCGAGTCACATAAAGTCCATATCTTAGGAATGTGAATTAATAACCTGCTATAATTTAAATGATTTTCATATTCGTTGTCTCTGTCTTATTTTATGTTGTACATGATGACTTGACAAAATTTTAGAGTTGTAGAATAGACTATAGGTAAACTTGTTAATTTACCTTTTTCTTCTTCCTCTGCTGATGAACGAATTTTAAATATTAACATAGGTAATTTATGTCCGCCTGCATTTGCAAAATAGTGTTGTTATATTAACTCTCAGGTTGATGTAAAGACTATTATTATGTCAGCTACTTTAGGAGGATAAACACCTTCTACTTTACCTTGAAATTTTGCTATACTTTCTTCAGCCCCTGGGAGTTAATCTAACATTCTTTATATCTGTACTTTCTGAGAATAATTTTATTCCGTCCATAGTAGATTATACGAAAGTTGACTCAGTTTCAAACTCCATTTTATGTATTTTACTTTTTTTTTACTATTAGTAATAAATTTACTACTCTCTTATGGTTTTATATGTCTTTGATTAACCATACAAACAGAAATAACTATAGATATTTAAATATGTCCTCTATTTGCGTTGGATAAAGTTAATATTAAACTCTCTAATGAATTTTATAATATCGAGCTTATTTTTCTATTACAAGAAACAGTGAAAGATCATTCTGCGTTCTGTACAAAGTTCATTGATTTCTTTATGTGTAATCTGACTGCAAAAAGTAGATATAATCAGCTAAAGTTGGATAGTATTATTATGTGTGACTGTGTAAAATGTTATTTAAATTGAGAATTTTATTTTTAATATCCAATGGTTAAAGAGCTAATCATGTTGAGTTATCTTTGAACATATTTATGTCATTGTTTTAAAAATCTAATAATTTTTGTACAGATTATATTTTTGAGAAGAATTTCTTCAACGAATGTTATAAATTATTTTAAAATAAATGAATTGAATTTTATAACCATGATAAAAGTTCTACTTCGTATTTCATCCCCCCCCCCTTCATTGGCAAGCTTATTGGTCGGGTAGCTTCTGGGGCTACTTCCTGAAAGGAACTTCTCATTTTGCCATTGAAATTTGTTCCTTTAACGAGTTTCTCATAAAATTTCGAGAAGTAAAAAAAAAAAAGTTTATGAAGGTATTTAGGTAGGTACGTACTTTGCATTTTAAAAGAAATATTATGATGAGTATGAAATGATATTTTTAAATGCCCACGAAACGCCCTATACCTATTACAAGGGTAGAATAGAATTAGAACAGGGAGTTTTGGCACATCCACTAACGTTAATATGAAAACATAACGTATTATACGTTATCATGAATAGGGAGTTTTGGCACATCCACTAACGTTAATATGAAAAGCATAACGTATTATACGTTATGATGAATAGGGAGTTTAGGACTATAACTTTCAAACAGTTGGTCCAATGGATCAGTTGCAAATGGGTAAAAATTATAAATAAATGGTTTATTCCTATGTAAAAAGTTGGGAAAAATCCAAATCTGAGGTCAAAACTCCGAAAAAATAACTGTAAAAGGTCGAAAATTAAGTTTTTATTTTCCGTTCTAATGAAAGAGTTCAAATATGTGTGACGCAGTGAATTCTACCATAAACAAGTGTGACGTCAGACTTTACGCAGTTGTTTTTTTCGTCCATTGGAGTTTAGGCACATCCACTAACGTTAATTTGTAATGAATAGGGAGTTTAGGCACATCCACCAAAGTTGAACTTTTGAATCGTGTGTGGTCCACTTGCGGAAGTTGTATATTACCTCTGTGTTCTCTGTTGTCATTTGTCTCTGTGGGGGAAAATCTCATCCTCATCAGACAGTGTTTTGTTTGTGTTTTTCCATGTTGAATTTGAAAGAAAACCTGGAAAATTTCTGTTTTTTGGCAAAGTAAATTGAAGGAACGGCGGAAAGGGGTTGTTTAATCAATTAATTATCGAGGAATTCAATTTTAGTTCCTGCGAATATCCTCGTCTACGAAATACATCAACGATCTCACAAAAGTACCATTTGATTCGGTACCTACCTACCTACGACTTTTCTCTTGTTTTTTGTTACCGTAAACTGAGGTGACTTTGCACCACTTTTACTCAAATTTTTGGATACCTTGTTATAACTTTGCAACCAAATAGTTTTCAGTGGTGATGTGTGGTATCCTAATATTTGTTTGCGTACTGAACGTTTAAATCAAATTATATCTTTCACGCTATGAAAATGATAAAAAAAAAAATATGCTTTCCTATAGGACAGACTGAGGGTGAGAAGCATGGGAGTGCTGTGAGATGATTTTTACAGGAGGTGGAGAAGAAAAGTGCATCGCTTGCTCTTGATTTTGAAGAAGAAAAAAAGCTCCAAAAAGGTTCATTATATCTAGGCATAGGATTCTGGGCACATAAAAAAACTGTACAAAGCCCGAAAAAGATCCCGAAGAAAATTCTGCAACTACCTACGGAAGTATCATAAGGAAATATTCACTACATTTAGATATCCGAAAGGGGGAATCACGGCCACAGTAGGTACAAGCCATTATTTTTGAGGCAATTTGACTATTTGACCCAAGTTCGATTCCCCAAAGCCACTGACAAACTGCTGTTCAAAAGAAGAATTGACTGACTACCCACTCTGTAGAATGTAGATTGATAAAACGCTTTCCAGCCTTCATTCTAAAATAGGAGAAAGCTAGTCGTTCTGAGAACGAGCATTATCCGTTCAGGATGAAATTCGCCCCGGGCAGGAATCGAACCATCGGACTAGCGCTTACAAGGCAGACGCGCTACCATCCAAGCTAATTAGGCTGACCGCAAATATTTAAACGGATTACATTCTGGTGTTCTTAAATGGGAAGTTGGGAAGTATTGTGTCTCTTCTCGCCCACCTGATGAGGGACATACCACCGAATGAACATGCTACGACACAGACCACACGAGTCTTCAACTGACCTGTCCGTTATCCATGACCAGCACCTTATCACAGGAGGTTACCGGAAATTTTGATAGGTAGGTACGTAGGTATATTAATAATTGAATTTTAGGTCCATGGGTGCTATGTAGGTAGAGGGACCCTTTTCTAAACAGTTCACTCATAACAGTGTTCTAATATCAATGCTATTTTACCTAGTAGGTAGGTATTAGTTAGGTACATCTTAAGCTAATACCTATCATGTTATTGTATTTTGGTCTATCCTGAACATCGGACGATTCGCTTCGATAAATAAATGCACAGGTTGTAAACTCCAAATGAGGACCCAAACTCCCAGAGGTGGAGGACCGAAGAAGTTCAATAGTCGCTGCAATTTTTTTGAACGTTTATGGGGTACCTTTCAAGCATTTGCGAAAAATCAACAAGCTGTGGCTATCTTCATCGTACAACGAGGTTACCGTGGAGAGCCGATGTGCTATCAGCAGGACAGTACAGTGACGTAGCTCCAAATGAATGGTGGACTGGATGGCCATCTCGGTTTCCGGGTCTATGGAGGCGGTGGCCTCATCAAGTACCAGAATCTGAAACAGGAGTTGGACAATCAGAAAGAGATGAGTTAAAACAGAAAAGAATACACCTTGTTTATCATGCTCGAATAGGACTAGAGTCCTTTTAAGCTATTAGTAGGCTACTATTGTTCTTGTGGTCAAAATCTCTGAAAATGCTGAGGACAAAATTCTATAGGTACTTTGGTTGGGATTGAACTCAAGCCCTCCTGTTTACCAAGCGAACTATACACCACGCAGGCAGGTTTTTAAGGTTAGTGTTTTGGATCTGGAAACAATTGGGAGTGGGATTTGGGGAGGGTACTTTGTACTTCTTTTGACTTCGGTTTACTCAGGTTCCCAGGTTCTCAAAAGCCTAGTTGGGTAGCGCGTCTGCCTTGTAAGCGCTAGGGCTCGTCTTCGATCTCCGCCCGGGGCGGATTTTATTATGAAACAAAAAAGGTTTGTTCTCGGAACGGCTGGCTTTTTCCTATCCTGTCTTTCTTTTCCCTGCACTTTCGGGACGATATGGCCTTGGCAGGTACTGTTCCCTATATCAAATCTTGAAAAAAAAAGGGTTTTCTCTCATCATTTTTGCGTTACCTCATACAAGATACAGGATTCATATTTCGTCATAGTTCAGCTTTTAAAAGTCGTAAACAACCTTTTCCCAAAACGGGAGCCATAGCTCTAATTATGAGTGAATATGAAGGATTGTTTCGTAGACGCACTGAAAGAATCAAGAGGGAAAAGCCAAATTACTATGATGCATCTGCATTCAGTAACAGGAAAAATCCAAAAAAGGTAGGTACCTACCTAGTATATAAATCGTCTCATCTTCTTAAAATCAAGCAACAACCACCTGATTTATAAGGAGAGGGGGGGGGGAAGCAAGTTATGAAAGGTCCCTAACAGATTTGCTCACATTGCCAAAATCCAACTGTGTAATGTAGATTCTTTTTGTCTTTGTAAATTGTCTCATCTTCTTAAAATCAAGCAACAACCACCTGATTTATAAGGAGGGGGGGGAAGCAAGTTATGAAAGGTCCCTAACAGATTTGCTCACATTGCCAAAATCCAACTGTGTAATGTAGATTCTTTTTGTCTTTTTTCCCTAGCTATAATTTTGGGACTTGGAGCTTTACCTTATAAGGATATGCAGGATTGAACCCTCGACTAATTCCGACATTTTTGTTTTGTCTTTATTTTCCAGACAACAACTAAAAAAGAAGACAAAACAGTAGCAAAAGAGAAACAGGAAAAGTCATCAAACAAAAAGTCAACAAATTCCTCATCCAAGGACACCAAGAAAGAAAAGGAACCACCTCCAAGTTCTTCACTACCTCCTCCTACAACAACCCAAACTAGCAAAGATGAATCAAAAGATTCCTCTCCTAAACCAAGGAGAAAAAAGTTAATGAAAACTAAAGTTTCCAAAGACACAGAAGAAGAAACATACAATTCAATTATGAATACACAGCAGTCTGCACAACAATGTAATGTGATTCTGGCAGAGTTGAACAGGAAATTGTTCCTGACAAGTTGGAGAGGCATTTAAGGAGTATAATTTCAAAAGTACCTACCTACTTTTTTTATATATATGTATTGTAAATAGACTTGTAAACATTTTGATATTTAATGAAATATCCAAGATTAACTATCACTCTCAGTATTAGTCTGTAATTTTACCTCTTTGTATTTTTCTTCAAATCTCTTTAGATATGAAGATGTTGAAAAGACTCAAATTTTTCTGTTATCACCCTTGTCTATAATTGAGACCGGATTATATGCAAATTCATATTTATGAGTATGTATTTTGTTCCATATATTTCAGGCTTGTTGTATATTTGCATACATGCCAATATCAGAAAGTTAGGTATTATACTAATTATAATCCAGTCTACTGATAACAGTCTGGAGATAATATTATTGATCTAGACTTTAGTTTGTATCTCATTTTTTACCTATGGTTTTATATTTTTGTTTCCTAAATATTTTGTTGTAATTTTTCAATGTTATGTGTGATATATTATGATGAATTTTCCTCTGGTTTCTTATTTTAGTTTTAGATAAGTTTTTACTTGTTTATTCTTCAAAAACCCTCAACACAGATTGCCTGGTCTGAAATTTGGCAACCATGTTTAACACATAATTTTTACTATCTGCAAGATGTCCATATAAGGAGGAAAACAAAAAGTGAGTTCCAGGTTACAACTCATTGGGGTGGCTACAGTTTAGAAAGAGTGGAAAATATAATACAAAGAAAAGTTCTGTGTCCCCCTTGAAGGGTTCATTTGTTGTACTTAGTGATGGGTAAATACCCGGGTACTTATTTTTGGGGTAAATACCCTGGGTATTTACCCGGGTAAATACCCAATTTTTATAAATAATTTATTGCATTGAACTTTTTTCCTTTTGAAGATAAGAAACGAAAATGAAAGTGCTACCATGGAGTTCAGGAGAGCAAGGGATTATTTAACATCTCATTCAAGCAATGCAAAAGAAGTCATGTTCTAATTGTAACACTCAGGTTAGAATATTATTATTTAGATGGCTAATCCTTCTCTCTTCGATTTCGTGACCGTAAGACCTTAGCAGTTACAGTTCCCTCTGTCGAAATCGTATGATCGCCTGAAAACTGATTTGACTATGCAATATGCGATACACATTGCACTCACAGTTGCAAATCCCTCTATCAAACCTCTTTGGGAGGTAAAAAATCTTCCATATCCCGAAGATAGTTAGGTATTAGGTAGGTAGATCTTTGCGGTACTTGTGCAGAAGTCACGTCCGTGGAATATTGCTACCAAAGGAACTGGCACAAACGAGCAGTGACCAGTGTTCTTATAGGGTTAGGTTAAATGCAAGAAGGAGTTTTCACAATTAGAGCAGTGATTAGTGTTATTATAGGGTTAGGTTGAATACAAAAAGGCTATGGGAGGGACATGTTACAAGACCTGTAAAGTCCAATGATTCATCACTTGAAAATAAAGGTGGTAAAACAGCAATTTTTGGGAAAAAAATCTGACTTGTTTTCCCCAGGAATAAAACAGAACAAAAGCTTTAACTCCAACAATGTGTATGAGATGAACTTCTAATTCGTGTTTACCTAAGTATCATGTGGGGTCCAAACCTTTTGTAGTGTAATATGTAATGTAATTTGGACCCTTAAATCAAATAGTCTGCTTGCTCAGTGCATGTAAATGCTCTAAATTTCTAAAACATTAAATGTAAGCCAACCTCACCTTGGTAACAAAAATCCAAGAGATTTGCTAGAAAACCAATGTCATTTATCCCAGAGCAGCAATATCCCCCCCCCCCCCTGAAAATCCTGAAAATGGGCCTACTCCCCTGTGCATGTGGCCTACATACACATGGAAGTTGGAAATCCCTGTCCTAGAGAATGCTTGTTCAGGTGTATTTTCCTGATATTGTTGGACACAAAACCAGTTTTGCGGTACTTGTGCAGAAGTCACGTCCGTGGAATATTGCTACCAAAGGAACTGGCACAAACGAGCAGTGACCAGTGTTGTTATAGGGTTAGGTTAAACGCAAGAAGGAGTTCTCACAATTAGAGCAGTGATTAGTGTTATTATAGGGTTAGGTTGAATACAAAAAGGAGCTTTTCTTTTCCATGGACATGACTTCTGCATAGTTACCAGTTTTGCCAAGGAGTTTGAATTTAAGTCAGTACCTATCAACTCACTCAATAGGTATTGTATTTTGTGTTTCAGACCTGGGGAGTGACTATGGGGACAATGAACCACTATCAGCATCAACATCAACATCGGCGGCCCTCTGCAGCATTTGTCAACGACCAACAGATAACACTAGCAAGGATACATCTTTGTGCACGTGTAATACTCCTAAACAGTTTAGCCAGCCAGAAAATATTCCACTTAAAAAGAAAAAAGAGTTCAAAAAGCTGGCAAGCACTCTTTCAAGGCGTCAACTTTTTCCAGAAGAAGTTCCCGGGCAGATAGAACTTGTCAAAGATGAGGTGAAGGAGGAAGATCCAAGCATTCCAACTTTCCTGCATACATGTCCTGTGTGTGAGGAACAATTCTTTAGTTCCGACATTCTAAGTCAACATTTAGAAGTACATCCTGCCACAAGCCCACGTCCTAGTACGAGCTTGACACCTAAGATTATTATTCCTAAGCCACCCCCGTCTACCTCTACTACCTTAACACTAACAGGGAAAAGTTCAACGGACAGACCGTTTGCGTGTGATAATTGTTCAAAAGCTTTCTCATCCAAGTTCAAATTAATGCGGCATGTTCTAATTCATTCAGACCAAAGACAATACCGCTGCCCCACCTGTGACAAAACTTTTCATCGCAAAGACCATTTGAAGAATCACATTAAAGTTCACAATCCAGTTAAACGAAGGTTCAAATGTGAAAAAGAAGACTGTGGCAAGGAGTATAGCTCGATCTTGAGTTTTAAAAAGCACAATGCAGTTCATTCTGTGGAGGAAGGTAGTCTTGATTGTAAAATCTGCGGTAACTTATTCTCTAGTAAAGAAGACATTGTTAAACATCTGAAAATCCATTCAGGATCGCGAACAATGAAAACCCCTGCAGATCGAAAATACCACTGTGAACATTGTGATCGCAGTTTCTTCACTGGAAAAGATGTGCGAAGACACATGGTCGTGCATACAGGTCGCCGCGATTTTCTATGTCAATATTGTCCACAACGCTTCGGTCGGAAAGATCATTTGACGCGACATATCAAGAAAAGTCATAACAGCTCGAGTAAGAAAAACAAATTAAAGAAGTCATCATCAACTTCTGGACTTGGTGAAGCGAAAGAAAAACCTAGCAAATCCTTGGTTGAAACGTATGTGACTTATGAACAAGACGTCGAGTGCAATATAAATTCTCTGAGCGCAGACGTGAAAGAGGCGTGTGAAACCATAACTTCTGGGTTCTATAAGGAACCAAAAACTGAAGATACTACGGGTGAAGAAAACGTTTTGTACGTTACTGTGCCGTCAAGTTCGTTGTACGAAGAAAGTACTCCAGGTCCTAGCTCTGTATTCCAAGATCCTCATTTTCAACCGTTTCCCTCAGATGACATCAAGCTAGAGGAGTCTGATTTCAGTGCTGACAACAATGAAGGTTTAACATCACTCATTGAACTTTTACCTATCATGTCTGGCAACGAAATAGAGACTACGCCTGCGGCTGATTTTCTAGAACCTGGAAGTGAAACTGGAACTTACATGAACTTTAATACCAATGAGTTTCTCTCCCTGTATATGGAGCCGAGTGAGGGTAGTAGTCAGACCACTCCGTTACCTCGGTTTAGCCAAGCATTCAATGTAACCCAGCATCCTCCTCCAGAGCAAGAACATTCCACTGATGAGTTACATCTTCCGATCCCGGATCCTAATAGTAAATGAGTAAACTTTTCTTTTATAATGTAGAATACTAAAATCTGAACTTATTTTCTTCATTACTGTTGCTTCCCCGCCTGTAATTCAAACAGTACCCAGGCATAAACAGTATGGTATTTACGTAAATTGTAGAAAGGTTGTAGAAAACGACCTCTAAGTTTTTTTCACTTTCATCACCCAATGTATCGATTTTTTTCCAAGTGCCTACCCATGTTTATAGTTAATTTAAAATTAACATTTTCATGCACAATTGCCTCACTTAAATACAATGTTTGTACCTTTGCTCGCCAATGTTTGTCCATATTATGCATAAGAAAAGTGCATGGTTGGTGTTTTGAGAGTTTAATCCTCTCGATTCTCAAACAGAAAACAGCCGTTCAGACACAGACAGACACAATAAAGTAATGAAATAAGTAGATGAGATCTATTGAAAAAAAGACCATGGACGTAGTAATTAAATTTTTGATTAGAAATGAGCCTTTAATGACCGGGGCCACAAGCCGAGTTTATACTCGGGTTAATAGAATCTGATTGGTCCATAATAAAGAAAAAGAATTTTTTTTAGCTTAATACGAGAGTTAAACTAACACCGAGTTTAAATTGAGATTGTGGCCAGAGTACTAAGAGAGGTAAAAGGTACAAGATAGCGTTTAACCTAATAGCATGGGACTGTAAAGTCCCTTTAATGAGTTTAAGATTAAACACACAGTCTAAACGGAGTTTAGATTTTGTTTTCTTGTTTACCAAACAAGTGTTATGAACTTATGTATAAAGATAAAACCAGATAGGATATTACATAAATAATATATGAACAACGTTACAGGTAGGTACTAGCTACTATCAAGATAATAAGAGACCCTGTAATAATTGACCAAGAAGAAATATTATGACGAAACTTCAAAAGAATAATGAAATTTGTGAATAAGAATATCAAATACTAAATCAAAATGTTAATAAGAGTGTCAAAAAATATTAACATCTATGAATACATGTAATAAATATGTCCAGAATATAAGTGCCAGAAATTCAGCAGTCAAAATGAGGATTAATATGTTCAAAAGAACGCCAGCGATCTGTGTAAAAGTCCTGCCACGGAAGCCAGCATTGATACCTACTTACCTAAATATTGTAGCAAAATATTGGGATGCTAGAAAATGAAGAGTTGAAAATTGAAATCGTCAAAAATGTTAAACTTAGACAATCTACAGACGGAGTTGCTGAAAAAGGAACTCTTTTCAGTGAACTACTCAGCCAATGAGTCAGATCCTAAAACATGTAACTCACTCATCAACTCTCTATAGGGAGTTAGGATTTGACCCACTTCCGAATGCAGACGACCTAGTGACTCCAAATAAATAATGTCGGTGGTTTCATATATCACAATGTTGTTTTCCAAGGAAGAATAGTATGAGTGTGCCCAAAGGGATCTTATCCCTGTAATTTTGTCCTCACAAAGGGACTCCTTCAGAGGGACATACAGTCCCTTGGTATGTTTGTCCTCACAAAAGGACATATTCAGGTCTCTGGAAAGGGATCTTATCCCTGAAATTTTTGTCCTCACATGGGTCCCTTGGTATGTTTGTCCTCCCAAAAGGACGCATCCAGTCCTCTATGAAGGGACATGTAGTCCCTTGGTATGTTTGTCCCCGCAAACGGACGCATTCAGGTCTCTAGGAAGGGACATGCAGTCCAATTTTGTCCTCACAAAGGGACTCTTTCAGAGGGACATACAGTCCCTTGGTGTGTTTGTCCTCACAAAAGGACATATTCAGGTCTCTGGAAAGGGATCTTATTCCTGAAATTTTTGTCCTCACATGGGTCCCTTGGTATGTTTGTCCTCCCAAAAGGACGCATTCAGTCCTCTATGAAGGGACATGTAGTCCCTTGGTATGTTTGTCCCCGCAAACGGACGCATTCAGGTCTCTAGGAAGGGACATGCAGTCCCTGCAATTTTGTCTCCCCAAAGGGACGCATTCAGGTCTCGTAAAAGTGGCATGTAGTCCCTTATATTAATGTCCTCACAAAGGGACGCATTCAGGTCTGCAGTCCCTTGGTATGTTTGTCCTCACAAGGGTACGTTGCCTCTGTTGTTCTGAGCGGCTGCCATCAGCTGAGAGAATTTCGTGTTGTTTGATGTTTTTCAAAGTCAAATATCTCCGGCTAAACTTAACCGATTTTGATGACATTTTTTTTCAACTTGGTCTACTTTCATGCTCGTAAAAGAGGCATGTAGTCCCTTATATTAATGTCCTCACAAAGGGACGCATTCAGGTCTCTGGGAAGGAACATGCAGTCCCTTGGTATGTTTGTCCTCACAAGGGTACGTTGCCTCTGTTGTTCTGAGCGGCTGCCATCAGCTGAGAGAATTTCGTGTTGGGATTCGCCAGCAAGTTGCCCGGAGTGTCGAATTCAGACACCTGAAGGAAAACAGAGATATTATTTTTATTATTCTAAAATGAAAATAAAATAAGTATGTACCTAATTGAAAAAATAATAAATACAAATACTTTAGAAATAAAAAATAGAGGTTTGATAGAGGGAACTATAACGGCCTAACGCCCAAGGTCTTATCGTCCCAAAAGCGGAGGAAGAAGACAGGGTTGTTTCTAACCTTTTTCTGCAGGCGGCACGGATAGCACATTGAAGGCACCAGTTCAGGACCGATCAATACAGTTAATTTGACAAAGGGAACTATAATGGCCTAACACGCCCAAGGTCTTATTGTCCCGAAATCGCAAAGAGAAGGAAGACAGGATAGGAGAAATAAACTCCAAATGAGGACCCAAACTCCCAGAGGTGGAGGACCGAAGAAGTTCAAAAGTCGCTGCAATTTTTTTGAACGTTTATGGGGTACCTTTCAAGCATTTGCGAAAAATCAACAAGCTGTGGCTATCTTCATCGTACAACCTTCGTCACTTTTATTGCCAACTTCACACATGTAAGAAAAAAAGAGGAACTTTTTTTTCCCCACTTTGAATTTTTGTAAAGAACTTTATGTTTAAGTCATTTAAGTTTTAATATTAATCTTAACTAACTGAAGTTCATTTTGCTTTAAACATAATAATTATTGTTTTGATCTGTGATATTTATTTAGTTGTAGGTTTTTAAATTTCAATTATCTGTTTTCAAAGGACTTTTCATGGTTTCTTGTTCATACACAAACCACCACTAGTAAGCTGTAATATAAATCCATTCTTTTATTACAATAATTTAACTAATCAACCTCCAGTTACCAAATGAAATCCATACACTTTATTTTTATACCAATAAGTACTTAAAAGTGTCTGTTGAACAGTAGTATTATAACTAAAAGTTCTTGTTAAAAACTTGTTTGCTAAAAAAATGTTTGTATGCTAAGATGAAAATATTTTTCCAACATTGCTATGTTCAGTTTTTTATGTTACTAGATCTCCAAGTTTTTATTTGAGTTGATTGTTTCTTTGCTATGAATTGTTTTGAGTTGATGGACTCAGTGTACTGAAATTGTGCCTAGTTTACATTGAAAACAAAACAACAAGGAATATGCCTTTGGAATGGGATCTAAATCACCAGCAGGTTTGTACTTTCAACATAAGTGTTACAATCTTATACTATAAAATCAAGATCCATTCACTCATTCACATTTCACACACTGATCGCTCTATATCCTGAACCACAACACCTAGAAAGCTGAAAGTAAGAAAGGATTTTGCGAAAATCTAAACCGATCCTGAGATATGATCAATTTTTGATCGCTAAAATCTCCATAAGAAATATACAGAGTAAATACAATTTCTAATACTCTTGCTTCAGTCAATATAACGCCTGTGGCGTTCTCTATCCCTTGACCTTTAAGCCCAGTGAATGAAGGCTAAAGAAGAGAAGATGAAAGTTACATAAACAATTTTGCTACAAAAAATATTTTTACTTTCTATTACTACAGTATAGCGGAGCTATACTAGTAATGAAAGTATTGCAATCGGTCCAAATTTTCAAAATCGGGACTCCAAATGAATGGTGGACTGGATGGCCATCTCGGTTTCCGGGTCTATGGAGGCGGTGGCCTCATCGAGTACCAGAATCTGAAACAGGAGTTGGACAATCAGAAAGAGATGAGAAAAGAATACACCTTGTTTATCATGCTCGAATAGGACTAGAGTCCTTTCAAGCTATTAGTAGGCTACTATTGTTCTTGTGGTCAAAATCTCTGACAATGCTGAGGACAAAATTCTATACTTCGGTTGGGATTGAACCCAAGCCCTCCTGTTTACCAAGCGAACTATACACCACGGAGGCAGGTTTTGGAGGTTAGTGTTTTGGATCTGGAAACAATTGGGAGTGGGATTTGGGGAGGGTACTTCGTACTTCTTTTGACTTCCGTTTACTCAGGTTCCCAGGTTCTCAAAAGCCTAGTTAGCTTGGAGGGTAGGGCGTCTGCCTTGTAAGCGCTAGGTCTCGTCTTCGATCTCCGCCCGAAGCGGATTTTATTATAAAACAAATAAGGTTTGTTCTCGGAACTGCTGGCTTTTTCCTATTCTGTCTTTCTTGTCCCTGCACTTTCGGGACGATATGGCCTTGGCAAGTACTGTTCCCTATATCAAATCTTGAAAAAAAAGGGTTTTCTCTCATCATTTTTGCGTTACCTCATACAAGATACAGGATTCATATTTCGTCATAGTTCAGCTTTTAAAAGTCATAAAATGAACGCGATACTGTATTTCACACCATGATCTCAATGTTCACTTATCTTCCATTGACTCAACATGCTACAAATTTCAGAGGCACTCAGCGTCAGTTTTCGTTTACACTCCATCCTATCAAGGGAGAACTGATGTCAAAAAAGTGATTTTTAGCCCATGGTCTGTACGTATGTATGTACGTATGTATGTACGTACGTACGTACGTAGCTTTTAAAACTCATAAAATAAACGCAATACTGTGTTTCACACCATGATCTCAATGCTCACTTATCTTCCATTGACTCAACATGCTACAAATTTCAGAGGCACTCAGCGTCAGTTTTCGTTTACACTCCATCCTATCAAGGGAGAAAGCCGATGTATCCCGACATAAACTTCTCCTGCTCGGGGCGACTCGTTTTTTCTTCTCGTTAGGTGGAATGCAAAATGTGACTCGCTTGACGGCTTTCCGTTCGTACTGGTCTGATTGATTTCGCTTCAGGATGGATTTTATTTGTACGGTCGTGCCGTCGCTGTTCTGAACGGTGAAAAGGTTTTGGTCCCCGCTGATGTCTTGTCGTTTTCGAGGCTTTCGTGGTTTGTATGCAGGAGACACGCTGAGGGACGGAAGAGTTTGAATGTTTGTTTAAGATGTTGTTGTTGTTGTTGTTGTTGTTGTTGTTGTTGTTGTAGCGGCTTTAGCTGTAGCCGAATGGTGATAGCAGAATAAAGAAAGGATATTTTTTTTTCTGCCATACACCAGGGTGATGGTCTCTAGCCAAACGGCTTTAGCTGTAGCCGAATGGTGATAGCAGAATAAAGAAAGGATATTTTTTTTTCTGCCATACACCAGGGTGATGGTCTCTAGCCATGTTTAATTGGCTCGTACTGAACCCCAGTCAACCACCATGAGAACTTGTGCTTTTTCTTTAAAAGCAGAGAGACCCCTTTGAAAACTGCCAGCTAGTTAGGCTGGCTAGGGTTAGCTGTTAAGCTCCCTGTTTATAGTCCCACAGCTAGACACCAGTCTACTCTCTGATTAATGTCCTCTTCTTCTTCTTCTTCTTCTTCTTTTTCTTCGCCTTTTCCCGTGTACAGACGGGGTCGGCGTTTTTCGTCAGCTCTCAATCAGCCCTAAGGTGATCGCTTTTGGGCTGACATTTGGTTTTGGCTAAAAAAATTTACGAGTGGATGCCCTTCGTACTCAACCTTTGCTATTTCTTTAGCAAGGGAAATTCAGGCTGGTATGCTCACTGTTTATAGTCCCCCAGCCAGACTAAGCTGGTCTACTCCCTGTTTAACGTCCCCCAGCCAGACTATCTCTGATTAATGTCCCCTAGAAAAAAAAAGTTGGTTGTTCCGTTAAGGTGAGAAATCTAGAAAGACCTTTAAAATTACCCGAGTTTCTTTAGCTCCTCAATATCCTGCTTCAATTTTCCACTCAAGTTCGGCTCCCAGGGAGGGTCATCTTTGTCAAAACTTTGATTCTCGTCCGTGCCAGATTTTTCCAGCTCCGACTTTATTTTACTTTTGCGTCCACGCCTGGGCATTTCACTGTTCGTATGACTTGCTGTCAGCTGTATTGAGCTTGCTTTCTCACCATTGGTACTCTAGACACCAGTTTACTCTCTGATTAATGTCCTCCTCCTCTTCTTCTTCTTTTTCTTCGCCTTTTCCCGTGTACAGACGGGGTCGGCGTTTTTCGTCAGCCCTCAATCAGCCCTAAGGTGATCGCTTTTGTGCTGACATTTGGTTTTGGCTAAAAAAAAATTACGAGCGGATGCCCTTCGTACTCAACCTTTGCTATTTCTTTAGCAAAGGAAATTCAGGCTGGTATGCTCACTGTTTATAGTCCCCCAGCCAGACTATCTCTGATTAATGTCCCCTAGAAAAAAAGTTGGTTGTTCCGTTAAGGTGAGAGATCTAAAAAGGCCTTTAAAATTACCCGAGTTTCTTTAGCTCCTCAATATCCTGCTTCAATTTTCCACTCAAGTTCGGCTCCCAGGGAGGGTCATCTTTGTCAAAACTTCGATTCTCGTCCGTGCCAGATTTTTCCAGCTCCGACTTTGTTTTACTTTTGCGTCCACGCCTGGGCATTTCACTGTTCGTATGACTTGCTGTCAGCTGTATTGAGCTTGCTTTCTCACCATTGGTACTGACATGGGAGCTGTCCCTGAGATATGGAGTTTTAAACTTCGCATTTCCTTCGTTATGATCAGGAGGAAGATCATTTTGTCCAGGAAAGTCATATGGACATGAGATATTATCGACTATGGCAGTATTGTTAGTCATAAGGATATAAAAAGCTGTTATTGACTGTGTTACTGTTTGAAGTTTTGTCAGTCATAAGAAAGGAACACTAGTTAGAGTACTTTTGTTTAAAACACCTAACACAAGCATATTTGAAAAGCACTCCAGAACACTATCTATGATGTAAAGATTGTGTAAATAAACCGGAATAACTGTGTTCCTAAACGCACTGAGCGCCGTGGTCAGATTAAATACTGGTGGCTACGCGGCTAAACTTAACCGATTTTGATGACATTTTTTTTCAACTTGGTCTACTTTCATGCCCCAACACACACACGCAATCCGTTTTCTTCCATCATTTGTAGTTGTCTGTCTACAACTACCTGAAAACGGCTACTTTCCCTGTCGCGTATAATATCTCTAGTAGCGCGGTCAAACTTTCTTGACTTGGCGGGGCGGAGCGCTATAATAATCCAAATAATACAAGCCCTCAAAAACAACTTTCGCGTTGAAAATTGACCGCAAAGAAATTGGCCATACTTTAACAAGCAGGGTCCGTCCCTCCGGGAATTTTTTAGCCCGTAGTGATTAGAGAAAATCAGTACCTATGTACCTACGGAGAAGGTTAGGTCCCTCCTACTCGTATACCTATGGACTATGGATTAGATGGAGAAGGTTAGGTCCCTCCTACTCGTATACCTATGGACTATGGATTAGATGGAGAAGGTTAAGTCCCTCCTACTCGTATACCTATGGACTATGGATTAGATGGAGAAGGTTAAGTCCCTCCTACTCGTATACCTATGGACTATGGATTAGATGGAGAAGGTTAGGTACCTCCTACTCGTATACCTATGGACTATGGATTAGATGGAGAAGGTTAAGTCCCTGCTACTCGTATACCTATGGACTGTGGATTAGATGTAATGATTTAAAATCAAGACTAGAGCCCGTTCTTCCTTTTAATGTTTCCTAATATGTAACTATACCAATATAATGTTTAAGTCACCCATCCATTTATTGGCCTTCCTCGGCGTAGCTTAACATAGGTAACGCTAAAACCGGTCTTAAATTAACGACTGAAGTGTTATCTAAAACTTTCTCGCTTTGAGTTCATAGGTCGTCGCGACAAATTTCAAGATCAGAGCTCATTTGTGTGAGAAAATGTGAAAAAAAAAAATCCCACAATTACTCAATTGTGACAAATTTCAAGATCAGAGCTGATTTGTGTGAGAAAATGTGAAAAAAATCCCCCAAAAACCAGTTTTTTTTTGGCTTTATTGTTTTCTGGACAAAATTTGCACCACCATTTTCGTGTTCCTGGTAAAAAGACCTTTAATTTGATATATAGGCAGGCTTGTCCAACCCGCGGCCCGCGGGCAGCATGCGGCCCGCGAGCTCATTTTTGCGGCCCGCGAAGGCCCGCCTAAAAAAATTGAACGAAAATGGGAAATAACAGTTGGTAATGTTATTATGTTTAGATTTACGAATAGAGGTTTTGCATGGTCACGGGGTACAGCATTGCTAAGTAGACGGATGGCATTCTTCTGAATGATGAAGAGCTTCTGCGCGTCGGATGTGTGTCCCCATAAAAGTACACCGTAACTCAGGATCGAATGAATAAGACCGTAGTATGCGTTTTTTTAGTACTGGAGGAGACACTTCTTTCCGCAGCCGGCGCAAAACAAAAAGTCTGCTACTCAGCAAGCTTGACACATGATTAATATGTGGTGTGATGTAATTTAAAGTTCAACATCCTAGAAACTTTCTCTGGACACTTTCTATCTGATGGATATAGGTTTGGTACCCAATATTGAACACAATACAATGCCAGCAGGGGAGAGAGGAAGCATTTCAGCGGAGAAATGAAGAAAGAAAGAAATTGTGATTGAGATGATGTTGATCTAGAAAAGGCTAAGAGAAATATTCCTTCGCCTCCACCTCCATTTTCACTTTCGTCTCCACCTTAACTTTTGCCTTCACCTCCATCTCCACTTTCGCCTCCACCCCTACTTTTGCCTCAACCTCCATTTTCGCCTCCCCCTCCATTTCCACCTCCACCTCCATATTCGCCTCCCCCTTTACTTTCACGTCCACCTCCAATTTGCCTCCACCTCTCTTTTCACCTCCACTTTCACCTCCACTTCTAATAGGTTAGAATAGGTTAATTCAGGTTAGGTTAAGTTAGGTTAGATTAGGTTGGGTTGGGTTGGGTTGGGTTGGGTTAGGTTAGGTTAACAAGTGAGCAATAAAGTGTTTTAAGGGATGCAGGATTTTTGTTTCTATATAGAAACCCAAGGGTTTTGAAAGCTTTATTGGTCACATATTGATAATGGGCGTTGAACTTAAATCATGATTCATGACAACACCTAGGTCTGTTACTTGATTGACCCTTTTCAATTTTTGACCATTGATGATAAATATAATCAAAAAGAATAGGTTGATGTTTTCTATGGTATGAAATGACTATGCATTTGTCAACATTCAGAGTCATCCTATTATCCTCACACCAGGCAACCAATGCGTCGAGAGCAGCCTGCAGCGTCGCACAGCCGGCCATCCCGTCAACCACCGATGACACACGATAGTCATCCGCGAACAACCAACATGAAATACTGTTTTGACACCTTCATCATTTAGGAACGACATTCGGCCCTTAGTCTACATCTACATCGTATCGGTTCTAGGTTCTACTAGTGGTTGACCCGTCCTTTGTACGGGACCACCACACACACACACACACAAATACACCCCCCACACACACCACACCCATCACACACATCCCATCACACCACACCCATCACACACCCACCACCACACACCACATCGCAGACTACAGCGTCGCACAGCCGGCCATCCCATCAACCACCGATGACACACGATAATCATCCGCGAACAACCAACATGAAACACTGTTTTGAACGGATTGTAAAATATCATTAATGTAAATGTTGAAAAGACAGCCAGACAAATGGCCACCCTGAGGGCAACCGGAATTGACCTCAACGGGGTCAGATATAATATTTTTGTATTTTACAATCTGTGTACGATTTGATAGGTAGCTATAGAACCAGGAAAGAACGGATAGGTAGCTATAGATACTATGTAGAAAGGTACTTCTCGGGCCACGAGTTGATAACCCCTGTACTAGGATAGAGCGGGGAAGATCTAAACTATAGACGACCGACCGAGTGACAGACACCGAAGCGAATACAATAGTCCGTCCCTTATACATTTTTATTACTATTGTAATAATAAAGGAAGGAC
>NW_007377455.1:214279-219394 GCF_000475195.1 Diaphorina citri
CCCCCATCCCACCCCCCCACACCCATCACACACCCCCCACCACACACCACATCCACCACACACATCCCATCCCACCACACCCATCACACACCCACCACCACACACCACATCCACCACACACCAAATCACCACCCACACACACCACACCCATCACACACATCCCACCACACACACACACACACACACCACACCCACCACACACATCCTACCACACACACACCACACCCATCACACACATCCCACCACACACACACCACATCCATCACACACACACGGTCGCGCTACGCGCTCCCTGACATGTCTCACAGAGCAGCATAATAGGAATAACTTTGAACTGCCGCCATTTTGAATCAGGATGGAATGTGAAAATTTTAAGTAGGTAGCCTATGTCACCCCGAGTACTCTTCCTAACAACCAAAAAAAATTTCATCAAAATCGGTTGAGCCGTTTTCTCGTGAAAAGAGGACAAAAACGAGTCTATTAGGCCATTTTCTTCCTTCACGTTTTTGAACCGCCGCCATTTTGAATCAGGATGGAATGTGAAAATTTCAAGTACCTATGTCACCCGGAGTACTTTTCTTAACAACCAGAAAAAATTTCATCAAAATCGGTTGAGCCGTTTTCTCGTGAAAAGAGGACAAAAACGGGTCTATTAGGCCATTTTCTTCACGTTTTTGAACCGCCGCCATTTTGAATCAGGATGGAATGTGAAAATTTCAAGTAGCCTATGTCACCCGGAGTACTTTTATTAACAACCACAAAAATTGGGAATGCAGACTTGGCCTTAATTTTCTGATCTCACCACTTTTAAGGAATTTTTGGAATCGTGGATGCATAAGGAGTAAGAATAATTAAAAATTTCACGATTCTAAGCAATGTACAGACAAATCTACAATTTTATTTATATAGATAACTAGTGGTTGACCCGTCCTTTGTACGGGACCACCACACACACACAAACACACACACACACACACACACACACACACACACACACACACACACACACACACACACACACACACACACACACACACACACACACACACACACACACACACACACACACACACACACACACACACACACACACACACACACACACACATACATGCATACAGACAGACAGACAGAAATTTTTCTAATGTGATTTTTGGAATCGTGGATGCATAAGGAGTAAGAATAATTAAAAATTTCACGATTCTAAGCAATGTACAGACAAATCTACAATTTTATTTATATAGATAGTATACTCGTATGACTTACTCTACATCAGTCTCCGGCTGGGGTAAGTCTCCAATGGTGGTCAGAGTCAGGGTGGACCAATAGATGGAGCCCAAATATTTCCTGGTGAGCGTGGAGAACTCTCCCACCCTGTATGGATAGACCCAGTCACCATAGAACCCTGGAACCAAATACCAACATTATATTGGTCGCCATAAAACTGGAGATACATGTCTCCTAGACTAGACTATTTCTCTAATGAGCAAACAACAATAATCATGTTTCTTAAAATTAATTCAAGTGAGACAATTCTTTTGGGAGGGAAACGATTTCAGAATAGCGGGCTCCTATAACAGGACTTTCGATAGTGATCGAATCCGAAATCTAATGAAAAAATCAGATCATCTTTGACGGAAAACAATCGCCGTATTAATACACGATAAAACTCATTTCCTACCCACATGCTTACCTTCTGCTTGTGATAGCAAGTAGTAGAAGCAACCAAACCAGTGTGCGAATATGAGAAGAATATGAACCAAGTTGACAACGCGCCATAGGTTGGGATACACTGTACGTGATTCCACAATGTAATAATAATCATACACCCTGTATACCTGCAATACAAAGTAGAATCCAATATGTAGTATAGAACAGTGGTTCTCAACGGGGGCGATTTCAGATTTTTGGGGGGCAAAGAAGAGAAGCGGCGAAAAAGGGGGCGAATAAGGGGGCGAATAAGAGAAGGGGGCGATAAAGGGGGCGAAGACCAACAATGGGGGCGCTCACAATGTTAATCATGAGAGCATGAGATGGAAGTTAATGTAAAAAAAAAAAAAATCTTCGATTTCAAGACTTTCCATTTCCATTGTACTAACTACCTACCTACAGTAAGATAATGGAAAATATGGAGGTACCTGGGTAGTTACACAATTATGTAAAAACTTCTCGTAGTAAAAAAAAAAAAAAAAAAAAAAAACAAGCTGGGTAGTTACACAATTATGTAAAAACTTCTCGTAGTAAAAAAAAAAAAAAAAAAAAAAAAAAAAATACAAGTAGGACAAATGCAAGTAAGCCTAAATTTAATCTCAAATCACACTATTTTGTTTCCTCTTTGAAGTCTTTGATCGAATCCATCAAAGATTGATTTGAAATATAATGTTGAGAAGGAAGCGTTATTCAATTCGTGTGAGTACGAAAAGTTCTGGCCTCAAATAAAAGAAACTTGTCCAGATCCCAGATTTGCGCTACACTGTAGCTGGAAAACCTTTTGTGTTGGACACTGATGCCAGTCAGTTCACGATTGGACCCGTGCTTATCCAAGTTACTGATGGAATAGAAACACTCGTGTCCTATTTCAGCAAGGCCCTCTCGAAGCCTGAGCGGAATTATAGTGTAACTAGAAAAGAAGTTTTAGCAGTAGTTTTAGCGACAAAACACTTCCACAAGTACCTCTATGGACAACGTTTCCTGCTTCGTACCGAGCATTGCAGGCGCATGGAAGACAAGCAAATAGTTACTGACGTGCGACTTATTTCTGTGGAACCAGAACCCGGTTGGACCAACGAAGAACTTCGCAAGGAGCAGTTGGAAGACGACGACATCTGACCAGTCTTGATTTAGAAGGAGCGTGAAGAGAAACCCAGATGGAAAGACGTATCCGACAAGAGTGAAGTGACCAAGAGTTATCTTACACAATGGGACTCTCTCCTGTCTGTGAACAAAATATCTCGAGAACGGTAAGAGCTAGAGACTTGAAATTTGGTATGCAGTTGTAAAATGTGACAAGGATGCGACACATAGGTTAAGATCGGTGCAACGCTTGGCGGTATTTTGCCGCTTTCTGGCGGTTTTCGGCGTAATTTATTATTATCTCGGGAACGGTATGAATTAGAGACTTGAAATTTGGTATGTAGTCCACAAAAGTGACAAGGATTTTTTCTTTTTTGCCGAAAAAAATATATATATGTGTTGCCTTAGGGAATTCTAAGATACCCATTCTTTTTATTATTTTTTTTTATCTTTTTTTTAACCGAGATATACCGGTAAAACCTTAGTGTGTCATATATGTTACACCATGCAGTAAGGTCCCTAAAGGAAAAACGCCAAAGGAAATGGGAGTCACAGAAAGGTTCTACTGGCTGCACATGAAGCATGATGTTGAAGACTGGATTCGCCGTTGTTCAAATTGTGCCGGATCTAAAGGCCCCCGTACCCGAAGCCGTGGCGAGGTGCAGAAATATGTCGTCGGTGCACCATTTGAACGAATAGCAATGGATGTTGCTGGGCCGTTCCCTGAAACCAACAGTAGGAACCGTTACATCTTGGTCATCATGGACTACTTCAGTAAATGGCCCGAAGCATTTGCCATCCCCAACCAGGAAGCAACCACTGTAGCCGACTGCCTCATCAACCATTGGGTTAGCAGATTTGGTGTACCCCTCGAACTTCATTCCGACCAAGGGAGGAACTTCGAATCCCAAGTTTCACCAGGAAGCAACCACTGTAGCTGACTGCCTCATCAACCATTGGGTTAGCAGATTTGGTGTACCCCTCGAACTTCATTCCGACCAAGGGAGGAACTTCGAATCCCAAGTTTTCCATCCTCCTCTATGGAGTTGAATCATGGACACTGAATGAAAACACGACAAAGAAACTGGAAGCGTTCGAGATGTGGTTGTACAGACGAATATTGAAAATATCATGGATAGAACACGTAACCAATGAAGAAGTGCTAAGACGAATGAAGAAAGAGAGGGAACTCATGAACATCATCAAAGTAAGAAAACTCCAATACCTGGGTCACATCATGCGGAATGACAACAAATACACCCTACTACAACTAATCATCCAGGGGAAAATTGAAGGAAAACGAGGACGCGGCAGGCGCAGAATCTCCTGGCTGCACAATTTGAGAAAATGGACCGGAAAAACATCCACGGAACTATTTCGCATAGCTGTAAATAAAATCAAACTTGCCAAGCTGGTCGCCAACATCCGCAACGGATAAGGCACTACAAGAAGAAGAAGCACCAGGAAGCAACCACTGTAGCTGACTGCCTCATCAACCATTGGGTTAGCAGATTTGGTGTACCCCTCGAACTTCATTCCGACCAAGGGAGGAACTTCGAATCCCAAGTTTTCCAAGAAGTCTGCTCTGTTCTTGGGATCAAGAAAACCAGGAACACTCCCCTACACCCTCAATCCGACGGGATGGTCGAGCGATTCAACCGTACGCTACTTGAAAACCTGAGGAAAGTGGTTGATAATCATCAGCGTGAGGGGGACAAACATATTCCCTTGTTCCTGTTGGCATACCGTTCCGTGACCCACAACAGAACTGGTCAATCACCTGCACTGATTATCTTCGGCAAAGAGATGCGACTATCAATGATGTAGTTTATAGAATTCAGAAAGGATCTAGAGGCAAGTTTACCTACATCTCGATAGGTTAACTCCTTATTTAGAATCCAATTTATTCTAAGGTGACATTGTTTATTTACTTTTGTTTGTTTGTTTACTTATTTTTGTTCATTGTTTATTTGTAATGTTCTTGTTCGAGGATGAACAATTTTCTTAGGAGGGGATAATGTTACAAAACGTGTCTAGAGATAGAGACCAGTTACAATCGTTACAAACAGAACTAGTTACAATCGTGAATCTTGAAATCAGGGCTCTCCAACTTCCATGTTTATGCGTACTAGATTTTTATTATTATTATTATTATTATTATTATTATTATTATTATTATTATTATTATTATTATTATTATTATTATTATTATTATTATTATTTTAATTTAACGATTTTGGTGAAAAAGCGGTCCAAACAGACAAATTGCACCTCTGTGGACCGTCCTGGAACGGAATCAGTTATGTTCTATTTCTATTGCAA
>NW_007377455.1:220132-283830 GCF_000475195.1 Diaphorina citri
CGGACGGTAATCGAAACCGGCAACTAGCGCTAAGCGAAGCGAAGCACACTTACCTCCAAGGCGTAACTAGGTTTTTTAAAGATTTTGACAGAGGGAACTGTAATGCTAGGTCTTATCGTCCCGAAATCGAAGAAGAGAAGGAAGTACAGGATCTAGGAGAAAGCCAGCCGTCCGAGAACGAACATTATCCCATCAGGATAAAATCCGCCCCGGGCGCGGAATCGAACCCGCGGCCTATCTTTACAAGGCGGACGCACTACCACTAAGCTAACTAGGCTGGCCCCTAACTAGGCTTGTGTGTTCTCGTTATTGAATGGCTTCTTTCATCCGACTCCCGACTGTTTTTTTTTTTTTTTTTTTTTGATGACAGATTCTAAGTTAAGCTGAATCTGAATCTTCAAAACACCAGGAATTCTAGTAATTTCTGTCCATTCTTTGGAATTCTCAGACCGACTCCGCGATCGAAACGTCATTCTTCTACTGCAGGCTTGTCCAACCCGCGGCCCGCGAAGGCCCGCCTAAAAAAATTGAACGAAAATGGGAAATAACAGTAAATATACTAAATAAAATAATTAATGCATGAAAATTTTCAAATTTATAAAAATTATCCCAGTTTACCTTACAAATTTCATAGTTAGTTTCTAATTCTATTAGGTACCATCAATTATAATTACATTACACCAGGCCATCCCCCCCCGTGAGTTGAGTTTTTGCGGCCCGCCAACTCTCTACCTTGGTCTCTTGCGGCCCTCGGGTGCCCTAAGGTTGGACAACCCTGCTATAGATACTATGTAGAAAGGTACTTCTCGGGCCACGAGTTGATAACCCCTGTACTAGGATAGAGCGGGGAAGATCTAAACTATAGGTACTTATAGGTAAACAGGTATATACACAACATTGTCGAATTTTAGAGTCCGTTCTAGAACCGAATTAATTACGTAGGATAATGACGTAAGATTGTCTGGAATTTAGGGAGAATTCACCAGGACATTCTAGGTACTTCCTCACTTTCTCGGGGAGCTATAAATTGAGGATAGGTACCTACCCACCGGTCAGTTAGTGTTGTGTTGGATCTGTGCGAGCGTTAAACCCGTGTAAGTAAGCGATATAGTAAGCGATTGGTACAGTGATAGTCAGTGAGTTTTCTAGTGCGAAATCTAAGTGTTAGTACCGCGATAAGTGACAGTAAAGTACCTAAGTGAAAGTTAGTGTTAACAGTGATAGATAAGGGATCGTACTTTGTGATAAGAGATTGTACCTTGTAATAGCGATTGTACCTATTGACTGTGTACTCTTTTATTGTCAACTTAAATAAACTTATTGTACTCTAGTTATAATAAACGAATTCGCGAGTGTTTTCACTAACCCTAATCTTTAACGAACCCATTCACGCCCACGTACACGTAATCTTATATTATAAGAACGTAATAGTATAGGTACCTGAATTATGTATGTATCTTCAATTATTCCATTTTTTTCTTGTTTTATTAAAATAATAAATACCTACCTACTTAGTTAATGTTTCTTGAATTTTACACATATAGGTATTTATTTTCCTGGGGGGGGGGGGCGATCCTTCAAATAAATTTACGTGAAAAGGATTAAGGGGGCGATGAGTAAAAAAAGGTTGAGATCCACTGGTATAGAATATGAATATCTTAATAAAATCTGACAAACCGCTCGAGATTTCTAATGGGAGAAAAAAATAGAGGAAATTTACCTTAAGAAATCTAGGAAATCTAAGCATGGGATTGACTCCAATCTTGAAGTAGAGAAGGTCCAGAGGAAGAAGAGAGATGATATCTAACATGAAGGCTCTGGATTTTACATAGTGACCTGCCAGCTTCATTGAGTTATACACCATGAGACCTGAAAACAGAAGAGAATAGAACCCGCGACCTTCTGATTACCATCAGGCAACGACCGAATTATAAATGTTTGTAAAAAGAGTTTTGTGGGATAAAAAATTATAGCACTTCGTACTACATAGACATAGTCCTAAAAAGAGATCTGAAGTCAGCAATATCCCTTTGAATTTACTCAATTTACTAGATTCCGACACGTCACTACAGTTAAGCACCTCTGTGCGTGGTTTGTATCTGGGAGTTCTGGGACATGTGCTACTAGCTATTTAAGATCTGATAAGGCGATATAATAAAATCTTTATCCTGATAATTATGATGTCAGAGCTGCCTCTCATAGTAAGTGATGTGATTGTTGTTATTGTTACCCTGTTCGAGATATCCAGTGCGGAACTGCACCAGTATGTCCAGGACAATGAATGTGTCTGTGGTGTAATCACAGAAGAACCAGAACTTGGCCCCATTTTCCTGTAGCTCGGGGAAACTCTGCCGTACAATGAGTGTCCATAGGTTATACAATACACAGCACGTGATGATGAGCAGCCAGTAGAAGTACAGGTTAGAGTCCGGATTCACCACGGTACTATGATGAACCTTCTTCCGGCGACACCGGGGCCGGCGACCGGCGTGACAGTTACCATCATCCGGCTGTCCGGAGTCTCCTACCTCGTACTCATCACCTGTGTCCATTGTTTCCTGAAATAAGCCGGAGGGGAGAGTAATAGGATAGAGTTTGATTGTGAATTGAATGGTAGAGATTGCCCATTGCCCTATCTTTTTGTGTGCATTGAATTTATAATTTATTATAACCAATAAAGAGTCTGAAATAAATAAATGTCTCTTAAAGTGAGGACTACCCTTGACATTTAGCTAAGTCCCTCCACCGAAACTAAAATGATCAAGTTTTAGAATGAATGGTGCATTCTTTATTTCTATCATGTTTATTTATTATTATTTTTTTTCTATCATGTTTGATTGAAAGTTGAAAGTCATTGGTAAAGATAAGAAGAGAAAGAAGACAAAAAGATTTAGAGAAAAGAAAAGAAGAGTGATAAATGAACATGAACTTTTCGGTACCACTGCTGCGATCTGTTGGACTTTTTTGAAATTTGTTGATTCTGAGAGGTTCTCTATACACTTGGCAACACTTTGTGATAGAGAGTTATCACTTTGTTTTGAATTTGAAAAACATTGTCATTTCTGTCGTGAAAACCAGCAGGTGTCTTCAGAGGAAGATCTTTGTGATTTTGAAGGTAAGTTTTGATGTATTTCCGTAAATATTTTTACCGTCGCAAAAAATATGGTCCTATTTCTTGTTCTTTCATAAATAAGACAACGCAAACAGATTTACTTCAATTATTATAGCAACTTAGCAAAACGCCAATTTCTTTGTGTATCCTATGTGTATCACACATGAACACATGATACACCATGCACTGAGGGTCATGCAAATCAGACATCAGAGATACAAAACTTGTGCTTTTCATTGGTCCGTGTGTGTGGAAATGTTCCACTCTCGACCAACATTTTAAGTTTCATTTATGTTTTTAGTTTGATAACTATGCAGCTAATAGAGAGCGCGCAGCCCAACCGCATTTTTTATTATTTTCTATAAGTTCCGCCATGCCTTTTCTACAAGTTTGGCCATGCCTCGGGATGAACTAGTGGGATTCCGGAGCAAAGCGACGGAATTCAGCTAGTATCATTATAACATTAGTTATATTAATCTTATGGTACCTAGATATGAGGGTATCTACCTAATGTAGGTACACATCAAATCTTTAAAGTCACATGAGGAATAGAGATGGGGGATACACTATGGGAGGCGGGATTCCGGAGCAAAGTGACGGAATTCAGCTAGTATCATTATAACATTAGTTATATTAATCTTATGGTAGATATGAGGGTATCTACCTAATGTAGGTACACATCAAATCTTTAAAGTCACATGAGGAATAGAGATGGGGGATACACTATGGGAGGACTATGGTAGAGGAAAGTATTGTTTCTTTAATTATTATTTAAGGACGTTTAATTTTCGTTAAGATTAAAAATAACATAGTCGTTTCTAAAATTCAAAGTAAAATATTTTGTTTTAATTTATTCAATAATGCCTTTTTATCCTTTCTTTAAATTGTTTTAATTTGAACCTATGTTCTCAGTTTATAAAATTAAAACAAAATATTTTTCAAAACGTTGAAGTAGGTAGGTATCTAGAAATAAATTAGTTATATCATAAAAACAAAAATCCTGCTAGATATAAAGGGATTAAATAATATTGTTTAAATTGTAATAATATCTACCTGAGTTTTAGCTTGTGAAGATACCTACTAATTATTTATCTGTGCATAACTGATCCAATCATCTGTTAAAGAAACACAGTGGATATTTATTATTATCATTATCCTTATCCTTACTACTACTACTACTACTATTATTATTAGTATTATTGTTTAAATCAAAACTGCAATGTTACCTTTAATTTTATCATGTAATATTCTGCTTAGCCAGAATTGATCCACCCAGAATTTTCCAAGCCGGTTTCAACCATTTTTCCACTTCCCATATTCCCCTTTAAAGAAATTATTGAAACGGGTAGCTATGTGGCAAATTGCAAGTTCTAAGATAAGTTGGGGCATCATTAAGTATCTCAGTGACTAAAATTATCTTCATGCTTGAAGTTTCATAGGTATGCTTCTTTTGTTCATCAATGGAGCTGGAAAATTTCATTTCGTCATAACCCTTTGTCCTCTAGATCTTCATTTGTCATTGTTAGCATCGTATTTCCTATTCTCTTGAGTATTGTACCTCGTAGTTGTTCATATAAGTTCTATTATATGTTTGTCTATTTTTTAATCTTAAACTTTCATACGTTGTCTTCTTATACATATTTCATTTCTTAATAGAGAACCATTTTTTTAGAACGTCTATGGCTGGATGAAAATCAGCTTTTAATTTTATCAAAAACTCAAAATCAAAAGTTCAAGTTTAAATTCGAGATAATGTTACTATTTTTGATACAGAATAACTTTAGTTCTGTCGGGTGCTACGTCAATCTTGTGTTTTGTCCTACTAGAAAGAGTATATCTACACACTAAGTAATGGAAAGTAAATTTTAGTCAGCCATTCTTTAAAATAATAAGATAAAAGTTTAAAAATCGTCTTTCGTACACTCAATGAACATTTGGAAATCACTTTGGTTCTCTATTCGTATGAACTTCGAAAATTTTAAATGGGTAATGTATTCAAATTAAGGTGTAACCCTACTCCAGTATGACCCTGAATTTTGTTTATAATATGACAAAGTGCTAGTTGTTGAGACTTGAGAGTTTGCAATCATTTTTGTTCGTACCTATATCTGTCTTCCAAATATTTTGATCATTACAGTAAGAAATAAAATAATATAGCCCATTCAGACAGAAGTACCTAATTAATCATTGAAATTCCTCGGTTGGTACTTTTTTTATACACTACATTAGAAGTAGACATATTTTTTTTGGACATGTGTGTACCTCTTTGTCTGAAAGGGTAGTTGGATACTCAATACTATTAATCTTCTATTTTTCATTGTCAATATTGTACTTTCTGTTATTCTTTCAAAAATATATTTTTACCGATTTATTTACAGTAATTTACCGATTTTTGTAATATTTTTATGAGTACCTATAAACAAAAATAAAATATTTTTTGAAAGTAATGTTTTTTGGGTTCAATACCTGAGTATGTTTGAGCCATATTTCATTTTCCTTATCACTTTTATAACCTATAGGTATAGGTTTAAGTACTAGATTTTAAATAATACTTTCAATCAATTAATCACATTGAAAAAGCCCCATAGCTAGATACTTCCTTTGATTTTGACAAATTTTTCCCGTTGAAAAAAAGGCTATTATTGTTGGGTATTTACTATTTTTTTTTTTTTTTTCTGTCTCTAATGCCGTTAATAGGCAAATTCTTAGGTGCCACGTGAGAGGGAATAAATATTGCGCCTACATACTGGACCTTGTGGAATGGGTATGCTTTATTAGGAATCTATTGAATACAGCACGTAGTATGTATCATGTGTCTTTTCAAGGCGCAATTTAAATAATATTTATAGTGAATGGAAACAATGTCATAGCCGATTGTACCGTGTCGACTAGATGGATTCAATAGTTACATTCAATTATTGTTATTCTTATGGCCTAGGCATATTTTTGAAGCACCACCCTTTTTGAATCAGGATAATAGTGGCGATTTTAAGTAACCTATGTTACTTTTAGAAATTTTCTTAACAATAAAAATAAAGAAAAAAAAAATAATTAAAATCGGTCGAGGTGGACAGGATAGCTATTTTCTATTTCGGACGGTAGGGGAATTCAATACCCAAAGTTTCATTAACTTTTTTTTTTTCTTTTTCAGAATTCGCCCCTGGAATGAACATTGCAAAGTCAGTTCTAACACTTCTCTGAACTCAAAAACAATCTTACATAATTTATGCTTACTTTTTATCGCATTGCAATAAATAACAACTAGCGAAAATTTCTTCAAACACATTGGCATTCCCAGAAACAAAACATAAAATCAACAAATGAAAGAATACAATCGATATGTCTATGGATAGCTGATTTTGTATTTTGAAATAAAAATCATTTCTGGCTAATACCTATATATTTGTTTCTTTTACAACTTCTCAGTCGTCAAGTAAAAGTAACACGGGAAATAGAAGAACCATTCAGTTGTTTCAACTTGGTTCGGTTTAAGTTCAGTAGATCTACTATTTCAATTTAAACATTTCCTTAGTGGTTATCATTTCTGGCTAGTACCTATATATTTGTTTCTTTTACAACTTCTCAGTCGTCAAGTAAAAGTAACACGAGAAATAGAAGAACCATTCAGTTGTTTCAACTTGGTTCGGTTTAAGTTCAGTAGATCTACTATTTCAATTTAAACATTTCCTTAGTGGTCAGATTGAATCAAGATGGAGAATGACAATTTTCCATCCTGTGGTCAAAGAGCTAGTATCTAAAAAAAAAAGACAAAGACAAACTGGGCTAACATTAATTTGATTTTATATTCCTGATTTTATATTTTATAATATGTGGATCTATCTAATAAAAAATCAATAACTAGTCACTACTAAAACTAAAGAGGGAGAGAGGAGTGAGAGAGCCAGCCTCGTGTAGTCAATGAAGACGATTAGCAAATATTATCTCGGACTTGGTATTTATTTGTAATACTAGTAAGAAAACATTCCGGCTTTAGAAAATACCAAATAAATTAACCCGCCAAGTAACTGTGGGCTGTGTATGGAAAACCAACAACGTACGCAAGTAAACAGTTAAGCGTGATTTAGGTTGTGCAATATTTTCCATTTTCGCAATATGAACCTTTTAACATAATTAAGAAGCGTAATGATGTTTAATGTTAACTTTCAATTCTTGAAGATTTACTTAGGTTGTGTTCTATTGCTGAACGTTTTTATTCGAACTAAAATATTAAGTCCCTATCTACAGAATATAATATCCAACTGATACCTACTATTTATTCTGTTCCAAAATAATGTTATTCTTTTGAAAAGTGCCATTAAAATTTACAAAATCATTAGTTCAATATGTCAACAATCACTGTTGATGTAAGTAAATGAAAGCAAGAAATTCTCACATTTCATCATTCATTATTCACATTAAACATAGAATATGGTTCAACCAGCTGCTCTAAACTTTTTTGAATTATGTATATGAGAAATTATGTACATTATTCTGGATATTTAAAATCAATTTTCATTTCATCGTAAGATGATACGCAACCTAAATCAAGTGTTGACACAAATGACTCGGTTGTCTTTCAGCAATTTCTTCACAATACTAAGTTAAGTATGCTTTTTTAGTGGACATTTGGGTTTAAGAAAGTAGAGGATTTATCTCTAGAAGAGTGTATAACACTGTTCAATGATTTTGTTATTGCTTAATTTATTTGAAAAGATTTGTTATTGATTGACACAATTAGGTACCCAATATTGCATCTGTCAGTAAACATATTGAAAGGACTCGAGTATTTCATGTCGCTTGTTTGTTATTAAATCTATTGTTGAGAACATAAAATTATACTGAGTTTAATTTATCCTTATAATATCAATCCACTTTTTAAGATTAACATTAAACATCCTATCTTCATTCTGTTGTTCTATAAATATGTAAGTTTTTCTCTTTTAGTATTAAAAGTACCATTCACAATATGTAAAGAACAAAACTTTTCTTGTAAAAAATCTTCCTTTTTCTTGCATAATTTTGTTATGCTTTGTTGATGTGAGGATCGATAAAAGTTTTTTTTTTGTAGGTTTAGCTTTGCAATTTCTAGATATTGTATAATTCTTTTAATTTGCGATAAAATATTAAAAAAATAACTAGTTTTGTATTTTTCTTATTCTAGAGGGTCCAATTTTGTAACCCATCATTCTGCAAGTACTTTCCTTATTTATTATAGTATCTATACGAAGTGTACTATGGTAGCACCTGGGAACTTACCGTGCTTTCTAAGTTGAATAACCCTCCGTACAAAGACGAAAAACTGTTCAAGAACTAGGTAACTATCAACGTCAGTATCTCCTCATTGGGTTCATAGGAAAGGAACAATATTTTCCATGTGTAGGTATATAATTACTATTGGGTTTAATGAGTCATAAAGTGTAGAACATATTAAGTTTGTATTGCATAAGTGCCCCTCGTATACGGGACTCCAATAAATTAACCCGCCAAGTAACTGTGGGCTGGGTATGGAAAACCAACAACGTACGCAAGTAAACAGTTAAGCGTGATTTAGGTTGTGCAATATTTTCCATTTTCGCAATATGAACCTTTTTAGGCCAACTTGATCTTTTGTTCCAGGTACCTGGGAACTTACCGTGCTTTCTAAGTTGAATAACCCTCCGTACACGGACGAAAAACTGTTCAAGAACTAGGTAACTATCAACGTCAGCATCTCCTCATTGGGTTCATAGGAAAGGAACAATATTTTCCATGTGTATATAATTACTATTGGGTTTAATGAGTCATAAAGTGTAGAACATATTAAGTTTGTATTGCATAAGTGCCCCTCGTATACGGGACTCTGTTGAGGTTTTTAAAAATCAATTACCTATATTTTCTCTAGTAAAATGTTACAACTGAATGGATCTTCAGTTTCGAGAAACTGTGGAAACTAATATTTTCCTTTTGCAAACTGAGACGATTTTCTCTCTTCTGAAGCTCCTTTCCCCTCTTTTTTTTTTGTTAATTTGCTGGGTACCTTTTCTTGTTCCACCTTTAGGAATTTTCATCAAAAATTGTCAACTTGGTAATATCCTAGCAAATCCTGTTACTACAACAGCTACCTGTCTATACATTAAGACTCTATCCTTTTGTTCCTATTTCTGTGACATTGTGACCTTCTAGCTAGACTAAGTGATTGTCAGAGTCGAATATCGATTTTCATACTTTCGAAATAGATTTGCGACCAGGATTTATTGTCACTTCGCAGTTGGTGGTAAATTTTAATTAGATGGGCTAAGTGGCACGGTACCAGATTTATTGGATGAAAATTTACGATCTTTGACGGAGTCCCGTCTCATATAAAGCTATCAAAGTCTCCATTATTATGAACTAATATTAATGAATAATGTTATTTATTAATATAGTATACTTATAAATGTACATGTATACCGGATTGAATGGCAGCTATTGCTTTAGGTAATCTACTATTTTGCCCTTGGTAATTTTGTACCCATTTGTTGAATAGGATAGCCAAAAAATCGACTGTGATTTGGGATTTACTACCAGATTGCTCCTCGTACTTCACGACAAATTGTCTTGTGTCTAGACTCTAGGTAATCATTTCTTGATGGATGCTTTTTGACCGTTTTAAGGAGGGGTCCATTCTCATCAATGTGTATTACCATGGATTGCCCGTTGGGAAATGAGAAAAAATAGAAGTAGGAAAATTAATTGTAACATCGAATCTAAAATTCCATGAGACAAAGGTACCAATGGGTACTCAAAACAAGAATGAACGGCTAACCGAAGACTGAAGATGCAACGGTCATAAACTGACTAGCACAAAATAGATTTTGCTGACCTTGTACCAGTCCTGACTCCTGAGACTTGCAACGCGGAATACAAACTGCCCTATAAAGTTGAGCCCACAATTTTCCCACAGTAAGACAATGTCACAGCGAACATAATTAGTAGCACATGCGCTTAACTGTTGGTTGAACAGATAAATAATAAAAACGTTAAGTAAAGATGGATAATAATTAAGCGCTTGTTTCACATGAATTAACTCTTTAAAACGTCTCACCATTATTCTCTTGAGATCTAAATAAAAAGAGCTTTCTGTACAGAAAGGAAACTCATAACTCATGTCAATGTACCATTTGATTGTTTGAGGCTTTGTGATCAGAGAACAAACCTACAACCCATAGTTCTTCTTCCTAAGTTACCATGAATGTACTCGTACGTCATCCTTTTTGTCCAATACCGTTTTTTGCACCTTTTCTGTTTACTTTAGTGAATCTAATCAATGCCTGCTGTCTGCTATTGATTCTTTCCTATCTCTCGAGTAGTTCTATGCATAGAGATCCAATACATCACGCAAGAGCATCGTTAATATTCTATTGGCATCTTTAAATTATTGAGCTTGAAAATCATCCAACAAAAAACTTCAGAACTAAGATCTTATCATCCCCTCTACCTTTTAACAGAAACATCTCCATGGGTGTACATGGTGCAGATTTATGTTTTATTTCTGAAATAGTTACATAAATAATAAATTAATTTTTACACAGGTATATTTATCACCTAACATTGTAGTTCTTAGTACAAGGATGCCTACTTGGGTACAAGATTGAATGAGAATGTAGAAAGGAGAAATACATGGAAAGAATGATTAAGAATTATTCATCAACTAAAAATTGCTGCCACAAAGTCTAACGGAGATAGTCCAGAGCTGGGTATGAATAACTGGTATAACTCTGCAGATGATGTCATAGTTATAACGTATGTAAGAATACTTGAAGACTCACCAGTCAACACCTCTCTGTCTCTCTCCCTCTCGAAATATTGAGAATGATTCGATGAGTCGATCTGTAGAAGAATAAGAAGAAAATTAAGAAGAGGAATAATAACTCGAGAAGTGGTGGAGAATAACCGAGAGTTGTGGTACTTCTTGGTAAATTTAGGAGATTAATTTTTCTTATGCTAACAGGAATTTAAATCAAAGTGTAAGAAAAAAAAACTTTAAAATATAGGTAGTACAGCTAGTACCTATTACGAGTAATAGTGTTAAGGTAAACAGTAAACACAGCTTGAAATAGGAAAAATGTTTCAATGATAAATTAAATACAAATTCTCTGAATCTTTTCCCAAGATTAGGCTTGAGAAAATTTCCGGTTGTGTGAAAGAGCTCATTATGTGAGAACCCTGTCATTAAAGCCTGATAGAAATTTTAATTCGAGAACTTGTGCTCAAGTCAAATCTTCCTCACCTATCCTCCTCTGAACAGAGGGGAACGTCGAACTTAATTTTAGTTAGAATTATGCCAGTTCTACCTAGGTTTGTAGACCGCCCATACACCCATCATTATTCTCTTGAAAAAATACATACCAAATACCAAAATACAGAAAAAAATGTAAAGAATCATCCTTCTCAGGCAAGAATTCAATGAGAATACTATGGTTTGGTTTCCTGCCTGCCGAGGTAAAGAGAATTTCTGGTTTCATTCATTCGAGCAGTTGGTAGATTTTATCAGAAGTGTCGTGTTTTCATCAAGTGCGAACTTTATTAATTTTTACAATGGTAGGTACCTACCTACCTATGTATCCAAGTAAACACCCATTAAATTTTTAATGTTAAAAATGACTTCATGCTGTAGCTACTTAAAATAATTTATATAGGGAACATAACGGATACTTATGTATAATTAAGTAGGTATGTACTCTTTCGAATGTCCATAAGAATAGCCTGAAAACGGCCCTGGAACAGATAGATAACGCCCCTAAATATCGAAGATATTACAATAACTTTCAGAAACTCAGAATAGTTTTAGAAGAAAAAAAATCTAGAAGGCATTAAGACATTAAAGTTTGAAATTTTTTACAATGTCATGAGCCCTCCTTTAAATTCTGAAGGTAATCATCACTTTCAGTATCTAGGTAGATACTATTTGTACACTTTAGTATGTAGCTATCATCTAGGATTCAGTGCTGAGGCTTGTCTGAAATGTAGGGCTAACATAGAAAATAATAATGGTAGAATGAAAACACCTCTGGTGTGGATGGAAATCCGGAAAAGTCTAATCCAAAGTTTGAGCTCGTAAACGCTTTGATTACCAAGAAAAGTATTTTAAACGAGTGTATAATATCTCGTATCAGATTATTTGAGCAGACTGTATGATCATGTGCCTTCTACAAATATTGCAGTCTCATCACCCCTATACTTAGTAGAGTTTTAATTACAATCCTGGTAATCACTTATTATGGTTCGTATTCTTACCATGACAAATGGTGTTCAGAGACACGACAGCTAAGGAACTCTTGAATTCCTAGGATCAGTAGCTCTTTGTCAGGAACTCCCACACAACTTGAACAATAATAGAAATAGTACGCCACTGTGTCTGTGTGAGATATGAATACGATTAAGAGATGATTTCATTGCATACCTTATCTTTTCTACATCCCAGAGGACTTTGCCTAGAAAACGTAGGTACTGACTGGGTGACAGGCTCAAGAGTTAAATTCTCTGGAAAAGGTAGTATTCTACTGATTAAAGTTAGGTCTAGCACAACAATAAGGGAACCCTTAATGCAAGAATTCTATGCCTAAATAGTCCAATAATATGTAACAGTCTAATTCTAATCAATTTCTGGAATAAACGTTAACAAAATTTTAATCAAGACTAGCTTAATTTTAATTGTCATTTATAATATGTACCAAATAGGTATACCTACCACGTAGGCTTTATGTTTTGTGAGAGAACCAACAAAGGGAGAGAAGAAGAAAAAGAAGAAGATCTTGACGTCACAACTGTTTAAACTTTTTCATTAGAACGGCGATAAAAAGTGAATTTTCGACCTCTTAAATATATTTTTTCTGAGTTTTGACTTCAGATTTAGATTTTCCACAACTTTTTACGTAGGAATCGACCTTTTGTTCAAATGCATATTCTCTGAATACTCTTGTTCTTCAAAGAATCATGTTGAAATATTTGTAGATATCTCAGAGAGAGAGAGATCAAGAAGAGAGAACCTTCCAATCTGAAAGCAGAAGAGAGAATGAGCTCTGACAAAATTTTGGGTATAAAGAAACCTCCCCTTGACCCCCTACTACCAAAAACTATTGAAGGAGCTAGGGGAAATGTAGGGGGTTGAGGGGAGGTTTCTCCTACATTTTGACCACGTGTTTGGAGATTCTCCTCTGTGGTAAATTGGTAATTTATAGAGACATCGCGTTGTCTTCTTTTGAGTTATGCACCGTTTTTTCCCGGTATCCTCTTATTTCGCGATATCCGCGGTTTTTTGTAATATCTGCGATTTTTCGCAATAAGCACGGCTTGTTCGCGGTATCCGCGGTATGTTCGCGGTATCCGCGGTATGTTCGCGGTATCCGCGGTATTCGCGGTATCCGCGGTATGTTCGCGGTATCCGCGGTATGTTCGCGGTATCCGCGGTATGTTCGCGGTATCCGCGGTATGTTCGCGGTATCCGCGGTATGTTCGCGGTATCCGCGGTATGTTCGCGGTATGTTCGCGGTATCCGCGGTATGTTCGCGGTATCCGCAGTATGTTCGCTGTATCCGCGGTATGTTCGCGATATCCGCGGTATGTTCGCGGTATCCGCGGTATGTTCGCGGTATCCGTGGTATATTCGCGGTATCCGCGGTATGTTCGGGGTATCCGCGGTATGTTCGCGGTATTCGCGGTATGTTCGCGGTATCCGCGGTATGTTCGCGGTATCCGCGGTATGTTCGCGGTATCCGCGGTATGTTCGCGGTATCCGCGGTATTTTCGCGGTATCCGCGGTATGTTCGCGGTATCCGCGGTATTTTCGCGGTATCCGCGGTATGTTCGCGGTATCCGCGGTATTTTCGCGGTATCCGCGGTATGTTCGCGGTATCCGCGGTATTTTCGCGGTATCCGCGGTATGTTCGCGGTATCCGCGGTATGTTCGCGGTATGTTCGCGGTATCCGCGGTATGTTCGCGGTATGTTCGCGGTATCCGCGGTATGTTCGCGGTATGTTCGCGGTATCCGCGGTATGTTCGCGGTATGTTCGCGGTATCCGCGGTATGTTCGCGGTATGTTCGCGGTATCCGCGGTATGTTCGCGGTATGTTCGCGGTATCCGCGGTATGTTCGCGGTATGTTCGCGGTATCCGCGGTATGTTCGCGGTATCCGCGGTATTTTCGCGGTATCCGCGGTATGCTCGCGGTATCCGCGGTATGCTCGCGGTATCCGCGGTATGCTCGCGGTATCCGCGGTATGCTCGCGGTATCCGCGGCTTGTGAAATAGTAAAATTACTAGCTCGCGGTATCCGCGGCTTGTGAAATAGTAAAATTACTAGCCATAGGTACGTGTTAACTTATTATTAGTTGCGTGCCTTACACTTATGTAGGTACACAGCATTATTAGTTATTACAAATACATAATAAAATAGGTACCCGCGATCTTCTTTGTTATAGGGACTAGGGAGCCATAATATGTAAATAGTTTTTTTTTTTTCTGTGCGACTCACTTTGCCCCGAGGCCCTCATTTAATTAGGTATTTATCAATTACCAGAGGAAAAATATGCAAACATCGTGCGGTTTTCTTTTAACCTTTATCTTGATTTTTTATTGTTATTCATGGCCTCTTATTATTCTATTAACCACTATTAAGTATTGGTAATTTTAGCACAAACACCACCAATTTGAACTCTTATATTTCTTTCCCTCTTTTATCCTGGAATACTGGTGATTTTGGCATATCCACTAAAGCAATTTTCGCTTTAAAAAAAAAAAAAAAAAAAAAAAAAAAAAAAATTAAATAATCATCCAAACTTTTTTCATGGAACAAACAAAAAAAAAAAAAAAAAAAAAAAAAAAACTTTCAATGATCATCCAAACTTTATTCATGGCAAACACGAACATTATGTAAAAAAAAAAAAACTTTGACCTCTCAAAAAATTATCTACCTATCATCTATTTTAGAGTTTGTCTAATATTTACCTACTTTACTACGAGTTTTAAACAAACTAAAAGATTTATTACTCATTACATATTTTTATCAGATCTCTGTGATGATACCTGAGAGCGTAAATAAAATTATACCTATCAGAATAAAAATTCGCTATCACAAAAATAAGAATAGATTTAGGAAGAAAATAATATCCATTATCACTCGAAGCCTTTGAAAATAAAAGAGCAGTCAATAAGAAAACAATTGTTTGAAAAGTCCAAAAAAATTCCACTAGGGTTGAGTACGAGCATCGATTAAAATCATTTACAAAAGTACGAGCATTTAGTAACTTCTAGTACATTAGTACTGGTGATGTGGAGCAATGCGGGGTCAATAACCGCTGTGGAATGTATGGAGTAAGATCTGTAGTAAAAGTCGTAGTATATTCGGTCGTGACCTTCGTCTCCTCTCTCTCCCACACAATCGCTGTCTCTCTCAAGTCAATGAATGAAAATCATGATGGCCGCCACTCAACTTTTAGACAAATAATTTGAAAATTCCGCTAGGTTGCAGCACTAATAGTGAGCTGAAATTTTTAGATTTCCCTTTTTAATTTAATTTTTTTGCTAATTAATCGAGGTACTCACTAATTTATTAATAAATAACAAATTAATAAAGTAATTTTCTATTTATTTTTAAACTTAAATTAAAAAATAACAACTTTTAGGTAGAAAAATCAGCACTTTTCTGAAGTTCTCATTCTCGTTCAAATAAATGGAAATCATGATAACTGCCTGGTGTGAAAAATATCTAATGGCTGCTTTTAAAAAAAGTATTTTAAAATTCCGCTAGGTTGCAGCACTAGTATCGAATTAACATTTTTAGATTTTCCTTTTTTATTTTATTTTTTTTAGTTAATCGATGTACTCATTAATTTATTAATAAATATTTAAGTAATAATGTTTTTTGCTATTTATTTTTTTATTTTAGATCAACGAAATAACTACTTTTAGGTAGAAAAAAACAGAACTTTTCCAAACTTCTCGCTCTCGTTCAAATGCATGGAAATCATGATGGCTGCCTGGGGCTGGGGTGAAAAATCCATGATGGCTGACGCCTGACGCTCGAAAAAAGTATTTAAAAATTCCGCTAGGTTGCAGCACTAGTATCGAATTAACATTCTTAGATTTTCCTTTTTTATTTTATTAGTTAATCGATGTACTCATTAATTTATTAATAAATATTTAAGTAATAATGTTTTTCGCTATTTATTTTTTGTTTTAGATCAACGAAATAACTACTTTTAGGTAGAAAAAAACAGAACTTTTCCAAACTTCTCGCTCTCGTTCAAATGCATGGAAATCATGATGGCTGCCTGGGGCTGGGGTGAAAAATCCATGATGGCTGACGCCTGACGCTCGAAAAAAGTATTTAAAAATTCCGCTAGGTTTCAGCTCTAGTGTCGAATCTTTCAGTTTTGGTGGATGTGACCAAGCTACTATAGTGGTAAAATACTGGTGGTCAAGATTTTCATAGCATGCATTTTTCGATCTCAAGTCAGACTTTAAAGATAGGTACCCACTATATTTCTATATTCATATTAGGATACTATGTTTATTCCCAATACCTACATTCTTTTAATTGAATTAATCACACAAAAAAACATAAATCATTAACTTGTCAGATATTTTTCTTTTCACTCATTCAATATTATTGAAATCTTATCAGGATTGACCTCTTCATATGGCGGACCAAACTGGTTCTTTTTTTCCCCGATTTCTCCTCTTTTTTTAATAATATAATTTGTTCTCACATCAACATTTCCGTTTTCCTCCCACTTTTTACTAGGTCCACAGCCCTCCAAATATTTGTAATCATTTATTCAATAACTAAATCATTTAACTATTAAAAAAATAATAATAAAAACAAGCTGGGCTCGACCCTCCGGGAATTTTTTAGCCTGTAATTTATTCGATCGTAGTTAAAGAAAATCAGTACCTAGGTATGTGCCTACTGTTTAATATTCACTTTATTATTATTATTAAGATCGGTTTATATTCATATTTTTATTATATTTATTTATGAAAATATTTTATTATATTAGTGATATTTTATTCTTGATTTATGTAATGATTTAAAATCAAGACTAGAGCCCGTTCTCCCTTTATTCCTTTAAGTCACCCATCCATTTATTGGCCTTGCTCGGCGTAACTTAACATAGGTGACGCTAAAACCGGTCTTAAATTATCAACTGAAGTGTTATCTGAAACTTTCTCGCTTTGAGTTCATAGGTCGTCGCGACAAATTTCAAGATCAGAGCTCATTTGTGTGAGAAAATGTGAAAAAATTCACCAAAAACCATATTTTTTTTGTTGTTTTTTGGATTTATGGTTTTCTAGACAAAATTTGCACCACCACTTTCGTGTTCCTGGTAAAAAGACCTTTAATTTGATATATAGGTCGACCAGGTTCGGATAAGTCCTTCTATGGGGACAGACAGACACACAGACGACACCGAAGCGAATACAATAGCCCGTCCCTTATATACCTTTTTTTATTACTATCGTAATAATAAAGGAAGGACGGGCTAAAAATGGCATGTAATTTTGAATATTTACAGTTTCTATGTGTCGTATCATGTGAAAAAAGAGCCTTTTATTGTGATAGGTAATGGTAATAAGGTAGAAATCACCATAATATTTATACTTTGTTGAGTACCAACTGCAAGGGGGGAAATGAAATGAAATTCATATTTTCCTCAGCGATGAAGTACCGAACCGGGTCGAATATTGAATTGGGTAAATCGAATTGGGTAACCCAATTGAGTTGGGTGTCCCGTGAGTACTGAAATGATATCCTATTTGTTCATACTCGTATACCTATATATTGCACTTTAAACGTTGAAACCCAATACCCAGGTATAGCAATTTCATTTATGTTTTTACAGTATGAGAATAATTTTGGTACTCAGAAATAAATAAATTAATATGTAAATCAGTTGCCACGAAAATGTAAAAAAAGAAATAATAAATATAATTTACAGAGTCTACCCATTATGTTCTCCAAATTCTAAACCTTAATACCTACAAAGTACCTACAGAACGCGAATCTTCTTCAGATAATTATAAAACATAGGTAACCTTTAATATTAAGAGAGGTTCTCAATTCTTTGCAAACTCAAAACAACTTCAAACATACAAAGTAATTCGCATCAAGTGACATAATGCGAAAGAACAAGCTGCAATATTCAAAGCAAGGTTACCTAGAAGCCACCTTTTAAGTGACTTTATCTTCACAAATCTAAATTATAGATCATAGGTTATTAATTTAAATTCGAAAAAAGGAAAAATAGTAAAGATAAAGTACACAGTAGGTAGCTTACTCGATGTTGCATATCTTGACTTCTCACATAAAGCAAAAATTCTCCCAAGACCTTTGAGAGAGTGAAGTTTGGTTAATTACTACACACAAAAAGAAGGAATAACCAATCACTATAAATTAGTACTAATAACTACACACACTTCCAAAGCTATAATAGTAGCAATAAAGCAATACTCGATTTAGTTAAACGTCTCGAGTCTTTATTACTGGTTAATAAGTTGTATCCATCACAATCTACTGGTAAAGAACTTATATTCCTATACCTATGAGTATACCTGTGGATAAATAAAAGGTAGTTTGCTGCCCATCATAGCCAATAGGTATCTTTGTTTTTATGTCTGCTGCAAATACAATGTTTTGGTCTAGGAATACTTATCCTGCAATAGCTACATAATAACTAATTATAATAGATCAGTTGCGCTTACTTGGGTGATGTTTCAAAGTCATAGAGCAGGAAAAATGAGGACCAACGGAATTTTTCTTTTTTGGATTTGTATGTATGATATATCCATGTTGTTGTGGTAGGTAGGTAGTAGGTAATAAATATGAACATCCATGTCGCTCAACAAGAAATAAAGTTAATATGGACTTATGATACATTAATGGACTGAGATATGGACTTGTGGTTGCCTGAGTACATAATGTGTGTAGGAGAGCGTAGCAAGCTTCTTTTACTTGAAGCATAATTTATCAGTGGTGTCTTTGTGGTGAATTTTATGAAATAAAAGAAGAGCAATTTGATATAACCAGCTTAATTCCATACACAAAAATCCCACTCTGAGGCTTAGATGTAGGGACAAACAGACTCAAAAGATGGGTTAAGCTTGTGCGAATTATTCACGAGCAACTTGATGATAAAGATATTAGATCTCATGCAGGTTGGATACAATGTCTCATATATTTAAAGGAAATTGATAAGCAGAAAGTATGGGCACAAAGTTAGCAAAAATGAAAAAAAAAAAAAAAAAAAAAACGAAAAAAGGAAGAAGAATAAAGAGGACAGGCTCTCTCTGTCTCTCTCTCTCTCTCTCTCTGTCTCTTTCTCTCTCTCTCTCTCTCTTAGAATGGTATACCTTCTTCACAAATCCCGAAATAGACTGAAAAATTCCTCCACCTTCAGTGCAGACTTCATCCCAGCTGTCGAAACAGTATTTCTACAAATCCCTCTCCAACATTTTCCAAAGATTCGCCACTAGACATTAGCATGGTACCATTACAATATCGTACGCTATAATATCGTGAAATCAAAATTCAAACTCTTACACCAAGGACATAGGGAACTTCTGTGTCTAGTGCAGAAATATGTTGGGACCTAGGATTGGATCTAGAAGAGGAGAACAGAAAAATGAAAGGAAGGGCTGGATCGATTTACTTCTTCAACCTCTATTTGATAAAAGCGTGCATGAATCTAAAAAAAGCTTTATGAAAAAAAAGCAGAACAAATAATTACGGTCTATAGGTATTTTGTTAGCTAGACTACTATCATTTAAGACTTTCAAAATGTTGTTTTTTAAGATATTTAACTAGCACTGGAGATAATACATGGTGATACCAAGTTGCCTTTGCAGGTGATCTGAGCCACACATTTTTTTCATTTATTTTTATTATTATGAACCGAACTTCTTAAGTCTAACCAATGTCCGAAAAATTGTCTACCATTTCAAAAAGACTTTCTTTGTAAACTTTGATGGACAATCGGAAGTTAATAATAATTATGTAATTGGCAACAATATATGTAGACTATTCTGAAATTGACTACTACATCGTAGTACGTAGAGTTTTGCACTTCTACTATTACATTTTGTCTGCATGGGACACTACTGTATGGTCTAATATTCGCCTCACTCTGACATTCCTAACAATTCACCTTAGTACTATTTGTAGGGTGCAGGAATTATGTGTGCTGTATGGACTTGCTATTTAGAATGCACACCTCATAATCCTTTCTTAGATCAAGGAGCTTAGTCCCGCCACTTTGTACTCCGGTAGCTTGTGGTAAAATGTGACCAAGCATTGTAGTGTCGTTCTCATTTGTCACATGACACGGTGTGTACAATATTCTTGTAAAGAAAGGATTGTCTCCGTTGCTGAACATTGTTTACATTGTTAAACAACTTGATTGGTGCAGAAATGGTTCCTAACCTCGCCAAATGCCCCAATCAAACGAGAGAAAAACATAACCAGCTAGTCTTCAACAACGGATGCACTTCCCACAGACAAATGAAAAATTGCAATAAAATTATAATGTAAAATAAATGCAACAGGAAGTACATAATAACTCGTGGGTGATAATTTGGACTGAAAACTATAAGAGTATAACCAACAAAAGCACTTTCTATTTTTCTAATTTGAAATTGCATATGGCATCGACAGCATTAGAAAAAATTGAAAATTATAATAAATAATCAATAACAATACATAAACAGTCAAAAATAATGAAAGCCGCATTTTGAATACTTTTATGGCCTTATCATTGGCGGGAAATTTATTTCATGATCTCCTTTATTCAAATTGTTTGAATGAATGAACAAACGAAAGAGTTAATGACTGAATGAATAAAACTAAACGAACAAATGAATGAAGATTCTCAGATAATTAAAAAGAAATACCTATCGAAAATCTGAACACCTGTTGATTCTTATGCTACGAGTTGTGTTTACAAAACATCATAACTCATCATTTTGGATATTTCCCATTCATAGTAGGCAGGTATAATCGCGATGTTTTTTTCGAATGATTTGAAACAATCGCGCGCTCCGAACTCTGTTATTAATTTTAAATGTACATTGAATATGATAAAAAATTGAAAAGTAGTGGGCACGATTGTAGAGTTAAGAAATTGACCAATCAGAAGAGTGGAATCTTACGTCAGACTTTATTTTTATCTCTCACTATGTTAGAGAGGAATACTTCTCGGTTAAGGTTTAACTATTGCTATTCAGCTATTCAGTTTTTCTAATTTTTCTGTCGCGTATGAACGTGCGAGAATGAACAGCTGTTTCTAACTCGCGGTTTTATTTACATGTTTCATCGGAAAAAATTTCGTAAAAAAACATTGCTTACTTAGGAAATTAGTTGTATTTTAGTGATAACTCTTTATATCCATTTGATTTAAAAATTAATTGTTACTTTCTATTGTTCTTTTACTGTTGTTGTTAATTATTAATATTTATTTTGTTTCTCTTTTTTTTTTACTTTGCAAGATTTTGTTCCTTGGGTAATTAATACTGTTCTTCCCAAGAGGATTTTTCTGTACATTGTAAGTATCTAACCATTTCTTTAAAGAACTACAATTTCCACAAAACATTGGTAGATGAAGAGTGGGCCTTTGGAAACAATAAGCACATAATAAAAAGAGAGATTGAGAAATAGGATAGAAATTGTTAGTGGATGTGTGAAAGTTACAAAATATTACTAGGGACCAATACAGAATGATAAAGGAAGAAGGAAGAGAGTGAGAGAGTTAAAATGTTGTTAGTGGATGTGCCAAAATCACCACACTTTCTTATTTCTATACTGGGATAAGAGAAAAGATAAAACATAAGTAAATATCTAATATTAGTGAAGGTATGTATCAAACTATACATTAATGAACATTGGTCACAGAATAATGACGAAAATTACTGTATCTGGTTAGGTACCTAAGTAGGTATCCTGCATTAGAAGTATTGGTAATTTTGACACATCCACCAACAATTTCAACTATTTTCTCCCCCTGTCTCCCTCTCTCTCTCTCTTTCTCTCTCTGTCTAGGTACATCATAATAGTGAATATTGGTGATTTCCACACATCCACTAAAAAATAATGTTCTCTCTCACCATCATTTGAAAATGTGTGTAGAATTCTATTTTTTACAAACATATCATGGCTTCCCTCATATTAGGCCTCTTTTCATTGTCTCATCTTTTATTACACCTCTATTAGGTGCGTTCTATGTCACATCATATCCTGCATTACTTAGAAGCGTGAAAGAGGTGCATACAGCACTTAGCATGCGGGTCATTGGGTTATTCGGACTTTCAGTTCCAAATTTGATATCTTCCTAGTAGTATCCTTCTTGATAGGCTGGGCTGTGGCCTATAGGTTACAGCCCAGCTACAGGAAGTAGGAAATTATGTGGTTCTCATACAGGAATGACAATTATTGTGTTACAATAGCTACGATATGTTATTGCAGCTGTGACTATTTTGGGCACAATCGACACGGGAGGTCTTGGACCAACTTTGGGACCATTTTAAATTGACCTTTTCCTCCTTTTTTAAAATTGCAGTGCCGAGTATAAAGTCACCGAGTGCCTGGAAAAATAGGTTTCAGGACAAATAAACAAAGATGCACAATGAGAATTGCCATATCCCCCCTTCCTATTTTGGGCACCTCTAATTAATTTTCTTCCTTATTTCAAAACATGGGAATGGGGAAGTTCTTTTTCTCTCTTATAAGAAATATACCTATATGGATAAGTTGGTGGAATCTCATTTCCTGGATCATTATGGTTCAATTTGTATCAAAAACTATTAACTTTGGCACATCAAAGAAATCTACAGTATTCTGAACGCCCAAGAAAGCGACCTTGCTTCTAGAAACAAATGAAACAATAATCTAAGTCACACAGAGTCCATTCATCACTGAGAGATAGTACTATACCCATAGGTACTTATATGAGTGTAACAGATAACAATATCAGGGAACAGTTATACGAAATTAATTATTTGACGTGTCTCAAGCCCACCTACTTAATAAGAACAAATGAAGAGTTATTACCAGTTCCTATCATTTGATTTCTTATCAACTTGAGTATCTTCGTGAATTTTATCTTATCTGATTATGTTTGTTGTAAATTGATGACTACGGACTATAAGTAGATAGATTTAAAATTTCTATAAGTCATACTTGGAAAAAATCTCATCAGTGATTACTAGTTACTAAGACATTCATTCATTAGTGGAAAGTAAATGAGTTGTAAAATGCATTTTGCTCTTATCAGCTTCAACCACAACAGTACCACTGTGAAATTTGTTCAAGGCTTATTCATAAAAAGAAAGAAAAAAAAATTGACAGCCTAAATTATCTTGAAATGTGTCATAGTAAAATGAGTTACTGCACATGTTATTGCTATGTAGATACCCTATCAGGAAACCTTACATTATATCACCATAGGTACTTTCTGTTATCGTTAGTCGTACCTATACGTACTTTTGTGTCAATGTACCTAACTATTATAGCTAGAAAAGTACATATCATAGCTCTGATGAGGGATAACATGGTTAAATTTTCTCAACTCCGCTGGGGATTGAATCCTAGTTTCCAATTCCAGGCCTGTTGCACAAAGCACTAACATTGAATAGAGAAGATATTATTCGTATTTATTCTATTTACAGCAGAATGTAAAATCCAATAGTTAAATCAGTCTTATGGGCACCGCTATTTTACTACGTTTTATTTTTCTAAGTACCTCATAAGAGGAAAATTACGGAGACAAGTTTGTCAAAGCTTAACTGATTATTTATATAGAATTTAGATAGATGAGGGATTATAGGTATTAGGTGCCTGTAGTTCTTTTCTAATTTTCCATTAATCAATAGCCTACATTACACATCAATCAAAAGCTCTCAAAGTACCCGCCCTAAAGGTACAACTTGGGAAGGTATGAGTGGGTGTTGGAACTCCGAAAAGCCAAAAAGACCATACAGTCAACACAAACAGACCATGTTGTGACTTTCATGCAGTTGACTAGGAGACGTAATAATTGAATAGCAAATTGTTTACGACAGAAAAAACTGCCACTCTACCACCCACTTTGAATTTAGTCTGTGCTCTATCGAATAAGTACTTAATAAATAATAATATCTTGTAGATAGTGTAAGGCTGCTGAAGCAGGGTCGCCATTTAGGCAGGGCCGGATTAGCCCCCCGCGGGGCCCGGGGCAGTTTCAAAGGCGCGGGGCCCCCAGTTTGGGCTGATCGAACTTAAAATTTTCAGCGCCGCAGGCGAAATTTTTCAAAAAGTAGGTAGATATGTGCCTCATGCTTTGTCACAAGTTAATTTTTGACGTACCTAATTCGTAGATATTTTCTTATCCTAATTTTCGCTGAACGCTAAAGTGAGCAAAATAAAATAGAGTGCCGCAGGCGAAATTTTTGAAAATTTTGGTCCACAATCTTGAGAAATCCAGTCTCACCAAAAGTAAATTTTTCAGCGCCGCAGGCGATTTTTTTTTTTTTAGAAAAAACCCATAATATCTAGTGTAAGTCCTCAAAGCGCGGGGCCCCCAAAAGCGCGGGGCCCGTGGCAGTCTGCCATTCTGCCTTATGGGTAATCCGGCCCTGCATTTAGGAAAAATAAATTGGGGGGAAGCGACTAAAAGGCATTATTATTCTGCAAGATTTATAAGATTATGTCTTAAAAAAAAGTACCTTAAATACTACAAAATCGTTTAACACAAGTAGTTAGCTACCTTTGCAATTATTAAATAAGAACCTAAAATAATTAAGAAAATTTTAAATAATTTTACGAATCTACGAATCTACTTAACCCCACACACAAAAAGCCCAAACTGAGGCTTAGGTGTAGGGGCTGGCCAGCCCCAAAGGACGGGTTGAGCTTCTACGAATCTACGAAAATAATTAAGAATAAAACAAACAAATCCCTTTAACGATTATTTTCTGAGTTCGTCCTTATCCTGTACAATAAAACACATTTAATTCAAAGAACTTGGAATCGTCCTAGATCTGATGCACCACCATCTCTTGTTTTTTATGTCCAATAATCCAATTAATTTAATAATCATAATCATTACATTACCAATTCCACCGTCTTCATATTTGATAAATCTTTCATGTGAATTCGCTATAATTGGTTCATTTAGCGTCAAATTACACTGTTTTCATAATACCTACTCCAATAATGTCTGCCAATATTTAGCCATGTTCAATAACTACGTACATTTTTATAACTTTTTATTTCGAATTTTAGATACATAAATTAAATAAAATCAATATTGGCTGGGAGGATAGTGTTAACTGTTAAATTCGAAATGGGTAATTTGCACCGGGTAATTTTCAAGACTCTGGATTAACTTTTACGACTAATACCAGTAAATGCTGTTAATAAGTGTACCTAAGAAGAAGATGTATGGATAATTTAATACTATACTAGGTATGTTGTGTTTTTCTGCAATAGATTAGTGGTACGAGTGCATTTTTTTCTTCTTTGATTTGCATGCATATGTAATAATAATAATAATTTATCACTAATTCACTTCCTGTGTTGCATTACTGTTTCAGATGTTTCATTGTACAGCTCACCACAAATACCAGGGTGAAACACACTCGCAATCGTCCCTTTCCTATCCCGTCATCCACAAGTAACAAAATAAAAAAAAATGTGATATTTCTTCTGTGTTCAAAAAATTCAAGTGCCTTCCGTTTAAAATATTAGTCAAGTTTTGAGGCCATAGTAAACAAAAAGTAAATCATAGAACCTAAAGTCATGTACAACCTAAACAACACAGGGACACCAATGTGTCCTCAACCCGCGTCATCCTGTCCTAAACCCACCGATAATACACCTCAAACACCCGAAATTCTTAATCTCATTTCCTGCACGAATCCTTTCGACAACTATCCCCCATTTCAGTCGCCCGCCGGGAAACTAATCTCTCCGCCAGATACTGGCTCACCCAATGGTAATTCGAGTCCACCCCAAAGCGTGCAGCATACTTGTTCCCAGATCATCAAGGAGGGACTTAAACTAGCGTTGCAGACCAAGAGACGGACTAGCTACAGTTCATGCTCGGAGAGTTACTATCAGGGAGGAACAGGTGGCAAGGAGATGACGGAGGTGTCCAGAGATTCCGTGGAGGAGGAAGAGGATGATGATGTGTCTTCATGTATCTCTAATGGAGAGGGGGTAAGTGATTTATTCAATCTTCAAGTTGGAAGAGATCCTATTTTATAGACTCATAGATCCTATCCTAGAAGAGACCATTACACCACCTGCCTCGGTGGTGTAGTGGTCAAGACGCTCGCCTGGTAAACAGGAGGGCGTGGGTTCAATCCCAGCTGAGGTATCATTACACCACCTGCCTCGGTGGTGTAGTGGTCAAGACGCTCGCCTGGTAAACAGGAGGGCGTGGGTTCAATCCCAGCTGAGGTATGGAATTTTATCCTCAAAATAATTTGAGAATTTGACCAGAATAATAGTAGTAGCCTACTGCTGGAGTAAAGGGACTTTTCAATCCTATGCGAGCAGTATAAATAAGCATTAGTATTATTATTATTATTATTATTATCTTGTGAATTGGGTCTAAAAGTGAGAAATTCTTGAATAATTAAAGTCATCTTGAATATTTTCTTCTGGAACAAAACAAGTGGATACTTGGCTAAAGATGATAAACTTATGTTTATCTCAAAGCCTGCATACCAGTTTTAGCAGGAGAGGTTCGTCTTCATTTTTCTATTCTCATAAAGTTTTTTCCTTATACAGGGTGGGGAGCATAGTTTGTCATTTGATTATTTGGCAAGACTGGAAGACATTGTTAATTTTACTTTAATAAAATTTCAATTTTAAAAACGGCATAATGTATGCTTCTGGCTGAAGATTCAATACCGGCGAGGCAGAAATTTTATGAACGAATTTTCCACGGTTCTTATTCGTTTCTATGTAGGCTTGGGCCAAAAAAGAGATAAATAAAATAATGTTCATAAAAAACGTCTCACCCTGTATAATTGCTTTGCAATGGCACGAGGACTTCTCTCTGATCTCCTCAAGGATGTGAAGACGACTCGAGATTCTGCCAATAATTAGAGATGCAAAACTATCTTAACCCCTTGCGGACACAAAGAGGTCTTGTTTGAATGGAATCCATTGATTCAAATTGACGGTGAAATCTAGGAATCCGATGAGTTTAAACGGGATTTTTTGAGCTAACTTTTCCCTTGTTAGTTTGAATCAGTCGTTATAATAAAATTACAGAACATCAAATTGGTTATATTGTTTATGCCTAATCCAAGCACATAATCCATTGCGTATTAATCATTAAGGCAAAAAGGGTTAATTTCTACTTTATTATTACATAATTAAGTGGATAAAAATAGGTAAATTCTTTCCATTAAAAAAGGAGTAAAAAGAAGTAAATAAATAATAATGCTCTTATAAATGGTAATTTATTTAAACATGGGAATAAAGTTTTAATATTGATTTATTTATGGCCAATTTATCTTTGATGAGCTGTAAACAAATGATTGAGCTTTCATGCTAACCTTTACAGGTGTTGGTTGTTAATTGCAAAATGAATGAGTGATTGAGATTCCGAGGTTCTTTTGACTGGTGATGGTTGTAATCGGGGACGACATTTAGTACGAACGTACGAATAGATAATGGAGACATTTTAAAACGAGTAGTTTTTTAGCAGTTAGTTTTGTGTAGTCGATGTACGAGAGTATACTAGTTTAGTGAAATTCAAAATCTTGGTACGAATTATCCTTAAGTAGGTATATAGCTATTCTTGAGGCTCCAAAAACGAAATAAACAATAATTTGTTTAGAATGAGGAATGCAAAGAGGCGGTATTAGGCCAGTTGAGAGTTATGTGTACGAGTATGACACCAAAGGAATAAGCAAACAAGCGCGAACACAATTTTTCAAAAATAATACAAATTAAAAATTTCGTTATTGATATAATACTTTTTTAAAACAATAATTATTCCATCATCCATAGTCATATTTTACTTATCATCAGCAAATTGTATTGTCAGACCACCCAGGGATCATCTTATTAAAGTCATACCTTCCTTACAATTTGGAGGTCAAAGTTCAAGTTGACCTCTTCACAATTTGAGGGTCAGCTTTTATTAGAGGTGTTCTCTCTTTACTTCTACTAATTGCATTTTTAAATCTTTTATATCACAGTCTGGATGATTATGAGCAATGAGTAGGTATTACCTACCTCCATGACCTTATTCTTTTCAGATCTTCTTTGCTTTTACTTATACATACGATTATGGTACCTCATAATTTTGGCATCACTAAAGTAGGTACCTAAAGAGAAAAAAAAATATAATGGTAATGAAAAATTATACAGGTAATAAAATTAATTACGGATTTAAATATTCCACATGTGAACCTTCTATGGTCTCTCAATATCTTAGTGCTCTTACCTACTAGGAACCAATTGTACACAGTGGTCAATTTGCCACATCCACCAACACTGTAAAAAAATTCGTCTAGTTAACAGTTCTATATTTTAAATACATTCTTTTTTCTCCAAGTATTATACATAATAATTCTGTATAATAATTCTTTATAGTTGAGAAAATCATGCGTCTGTCATTAGCTCATTAGACATCATAATTAGGTTACAAGTATTTATTTACTTTATTGTGTCTACAATTCTATACTGTTTCTAATAAGAGATAAACATGCGGATAAACAATGCCAGGTCAAAGTAGAAACGTGGTAACTGTGGGGTGTTTTGGTAAGAAAATAATAGTCCAGAGGGGGAAAAAATATTTCAATTTGCATGGAAAGGATTGGAAAATATTAATGAAAACACAGATTTAACAAAATTTAAAGTTCAGGTATTTTCCATAACTTTTAAAGGTTATTTCCTGAATCATGGCAACAGTTAACGAAGTGTAGCCCCCAGCTACTTGCTTTTTTTAACAGTTTCCAATTTCGAATTTCATTATGAACAATAAATTTAACAATACGTTTAACTAGCACATTTTAATTTAACCAAGATTATTTATTGTGTTTTCATCTACGTTATCAACTACACCACTAGCCAGGTAGTTGTCATGATGAAATTCGATGAACGACAACAATTTTGTTTACTTTTTTTTCGTTGTTTGTTCGTCAAACGAACGTTTTCCTCGGACTGATAACTGCTTTGTACCCTGATTGGGGTTCGAGAGAGAGAGGAAATGGGAACGTGATGAGGATGAGGCCTGTTTCCAAACAGATATTGAAGGAAAACACCCCTTAACTGATCCCTAACATTGGGTCAAAGGTCAATGCTTTATAAACCGCACGCAGCCATAGAAATGATCATTGGAATGGAAGTAGAGGTAAATTTCTGACTCATTATTAATTAATCAGCATCAGGTGTAAAATAGCTAATTACCGTCGTCGCGTCGATAAACCCACACGTATCAACTTACAATATGGTCAACTAAGTGATTATAAACACGATTAGAAATATAAATCCAGATGGGTTTATGTTTTATCAAAAAAGTATTTCACCTGGATTTGAACTTGGGTTGGTGTTACATTTCCCCAAAAGTTTTTATTTGTAGATAGTAGGAACATTTTTTTTTTCTTCTTCTTCTTCTTCTTCTTCTTCTTCTTCTTCTTCTTCTTCTTCTTCATTTTGGTACAGTTAATTATTTGCTGTTGGCATAGTTTCCCGTTTTCTATTGGCATAGTTTTGTGTTTTCAATATTGGTTGTATAATCACTAATGATTATTATACTTAGTGATTATACAACTTGGCAGTTGGCAAACTTTTTGACAAATCAACCTACCTAGTTAGGCATCTTGCGTTATTATATTTATGATAAGTTTACCTCAAAAATGAAGGTTATGTGTGGCATTCTTCCAAAGTATGAAATGCCACTGTTTTCCTTGTGTTCCTTCAGTGATATAGCCTTTACGTACCTACCTCATGAATTTTCGGTCTAACTCTGTCACGGAAAGACATACCTACTCGTAAATTATGTGTTTAACAATTCAATTACCTACTTGGTAAGTTGGTCTTCATTGGTTGGTTAATAACAATTTACAAAACTGTAAAGATTCTGTAGGAGGATAGATCAAATAAGAAGCCTCCGTACCTATTTTGTTATTGAGGATGGAAGAGGTAACCTGGCTAATCGTTCCATCCGAAATATTAATTGCCGTGAGTTGATTAGGCGTGAGTAGCTCAATATTTTATTATTGACACTCGATACTCAGTTCACGCTATCAGCAACTTTTGTTTTCAGCAACTTTTAACCACTTCAAGGTCAACTCCGGAGAAGATTTTTGTGTTCGTGACAAAGATGACCTTTGTTTATGTTTTCTGAATGTATACCTGTACAGGGCCGTCATTGCTTTCAAACTGTAGGACCTCCAATTGTCTTCAAGAGGCAGCACTAAGAATGGATGATCATCATAGCTATTGCGTTCAGTCAGCTTTCTTAATTTTCTTGTCGAAGTATTTTTGTAATTTTCAAGTTGTCAACAACAGCTTGTAAATAAGATAAAACAGTTCTAGGTCTTTAAAAAATTGAAAACTTGTAAAGAACTTCTTAGATACTGAAAAGCTTTTGCTTGTAGATCTGTCGGACTTTTATCAATAACTCGATGTACCTTCCTATTTTGCAAGAATTCGTGGCTTCTTTGGTTGTCTGTTGTAATGAACATTCATAAAGCCTTTCACGGACGATCGATTTCTATTCAGACTTTACACCTAGCATTATTATTATTGCATTCTGAATGTAAGAATAAAGATACTTGTTATTAATACCTGTGCATTGAGAGAGGATTCAAGAGACCTCTTAGTCTATTAGCTATTCGATATCCCTTTCAAAAGGATGCAATTTATTCACTTCATTTAATTACCAACTTACTTATTTGCTTTTTATTCATGTTTTATGATAAATTTCCTGACAAAGTTCAATGAAGTTTCAAAGAAGAATTGCACGCTGGAAGTACATGATGTACACTTATGTTTGACTTGATCAAGTCGTAGAATAAGTACCTACTATCTTCATGAAGTGGCGGTCAAGTATTTTATCATGCAAATAAATCTGAAGAATTATGCGTGCGCGAGAAACCTCTTGTCTCACGATTTTCAGAGACATCGTTTGTCAAAAATCTAATCGAGACATGAAATCTAATAAATAGGAAGGTCATATAATTTTATTAAAACGGAGGTAATATAATTTTATTATATTTTAGGTAGGTACATACCTACTTGAAGTAATTAAAAAACAAGAACTGTACCTTGGTACATACTTCCGATGGAAATGACCGATGCAATAGGTCAATTAAATCAAAGTACCTTCCTTCATATCTAATCGAATCGGACTTGAGTATTTGATCGATCGATTTGACTTCTACTCTAAACGACTTTTGACACTACGAATCTAAGAGATACGGGTGATAGAATAAACAGGTCCAAATTCAGATACTTCTCACTTTACATGGGTTTCCTGGATAAAAAAAAAATGGCCTTTGACCGCTCATTTTTTTAATTACTATTTTGAATTATTAGCACAGAAAATTATTTATTATAATTTTATTTTGTATTCTAGGTGTAGAATTCAGATGTATTCATTAGGAATATTAATTACCTAAGTAAAGATGTTGCTTGTTTGTTATCTACAGAATCTTAAATCTTTAGAATAGTATTGTTGTTAACCCTATGTTGTTCACAGGGCCCTTGATTTACAATCGGATTACCTTATTAGACGCTAATACAAATAAGCAAATGGTATCTACTTACCTATTTCCGAGCTTCGTGGGTAAGGAATCAAGGTTAACTCTTTTGCCGCCCGTTGCGCGTTCGTTTTATATCCTTATAAGCCGGGAACCATTAGGTATACCTACTTACAAGATTTTTACATTATCTGTAGGCTCTGGTAAACCTAGATCCGAGTTGAATGATAATACATATTATTTTCAAAGTATTCTTGAGTAGGTATTTGTAGGAAAGAGTAGATATGAATGTAGACAATATAATTGTATTCCAAGTGTAAGTTGTTTAAATTAGGGGTATTTTATTTATGTGAAATGGAAATTTTTCCTAATCCAAAATATTCCACTGTGGTCACTTTTTTTATCCCCACCACAGTGCTTTTTGTTCTGGATAATAAAATGCAAAGTCAGCTGATTTCTTCTTCCATTTGCTAGTTCAAATGCTAATAATAAAAAAAGTGGATTTGTTGGAAAAAAAAGATAATTTAGGAAAAAATCAGAGGTGTCAAATAGTTAGCATTCACAGGTGAATCCATCGATTTGTATTCTAAAGTAGAAGTTGCAGCTAGATTATTATAAGCTACAAATTCTGAAACAAAGCCCACATACGAGCTAGTCTCCGTAGTGTTTTGATTAGACAGATGTGTATGTAAGCTTTGCAATTTGCTTAATCAGAACTAATGTGAGCAGGTCACTACACAAACGTATAATAATCAAGTTTGTGTATGACTATATATAATATCTTCATTGTGTGGGTATTTCCGTTGAGGAATAACCATTATAACGTGCCCGTGGTTTATAGTCGAAGGTATTTATTTATTTTTTACGGAAGTCCCTCGAAGGAACATCGGGAGAAAAATTCTTTGAAAATGGTGAAGATTTTTGATTCAAGACGCAAGGCTATGTTTAATTTTGGGAGAAATACCTATTCTGCGACCCGTCTGAATTGTCATTTGTCGCTTAATTTATTTATCTGAAGACAAGTCGAAGGCGGTAGCATATCACATTACAAACTATGAATATCACAATAGTGAAATTACAGGTGTATTGTTAACACCTCGAGGATAGAATGTTTCATACCCGTGTAATTCACTGATGGCCATTATAAAGAAACATCTGATTTTAAATTCTTTTCACGAAAAAAAAAGAAAGGGAGGTAAAAAAACGTGCCACTTTATCTCGCGTTTTTTATCTAAAATTTCAAAAAATTAAAATGTTTTAAATTTGCCATGACTGAATAAATAAAGCCCAAGCTGTTCTCTTGGACACCGTGTCAAATTTGAAAGCAATTTGAATATCGAATCGATATTCAAATTGCTTTTATCGAATAGAATTTTATGATAAACACTAGAACAGATATTTTAACAAAGTCTAAATTATGAGATGAGCTTTAGAATGTTTCGTATAAGGCAGAGGAGGGCTTGCTTATGGGTTGCTTGGTAGAATGGTGCGGCCTGTAAAAGGATTTGCAGATTTTGAAATTTCAACGTGTTTATTTCTTTGTAGGCTGATAAGAGAAGTGAGTAGTGTGCAATAGGTATTTTCTGTAATCTAGACTTATCAAATCATAATGGAACAAACTCTATAGGTAAACAACAAACTTGTAAAGTAGGTAAAAAGTGGCAAAACAATTTATTCGATCAAATATCGATTAGGTTATTCGATGAAATGAAGATAAGAATTTTTGTAATCACTGTTGCTCAAAGATTTGAACATTTCGTTCCACGTGGATTTCAATTTCATTTGGGAAATCCTTGACAAAAATAGGTAGGTAGGTATAATATGAAATTTATGTTTAGATTATTTATAGGTAGCTTGTATAAGGATTTTTGTATGGCCCAGAGAAGATGATCATTATGGTGCTTTAATTTTCGTTTTTACTAGATACCTACCTTCTTAGAAATAGCAGCCGTATTAGAAACATTTTCTTTCGTAAGTTTTATATCGTAGTTCATGAAACCTTTTTTCTAGATCTTTTTTTTACTTCCAAAAAAGTCAGATTTAAAAAAAAGGTCCTTTTGTACATCTACTTCTAAACTTTTTCAGGACGATAAGAAAGATCTTGAATTGCTTTATGGCTGCAGAAATAGGTATAAATATCCATTCAATAAATCATAATTTCTTAATAGATACATTTTAAAAATAGATATATTAAAAAAATATATAACAAAAATATAATTAGAAAGTAAAAAAAAACCGCTCAAAAAAAAACTTTGGAACGCATTGTCTAAAACTATGCGCGTAATATTCTCAATGTGACAACAAATAAGAAGACATAACAATATTTTTTCTCAAAGCCCTATAAAGTTAAAGAAGTCATCAATCAATTCCCAGCTTTACCTTGGGAGGAATTTAGAGATGATAATTGGCACGCTTTAATAAATATTTTTAAAAACTTATAATTATTAACTAGGTAGGTACTTATTTAAAAAAGATACTTAAGGCAATCACTGATCGAGAAATCTTACTGTGAAAAAATGACAAAGGTTTTGAAGAGGATCGTCAGTATAATTGTTTTCTGTTCATTGATTTTATTATTGTCTTGTCATTTTGCCATTGCTAATTACACAGAGATGTTCTTTTGAAATTTATTCCCTTGGATTTTTCGCCATGTCTTTATAAAGTTAGATTTCAAGGAGTTGGCTCTCTTTTTCATTCCTCGACGTCACTTGAAACTGGAATGTTGTTGAGGATTTTATTTTCTAATCTCTTAACAGTCAAATATGACCCCCTTTTTCTCCCCTACCTGTTGGTTAGTCTGAACCTTATATTTATAAACTTGTAGAAAGGAGCTAGTACCAGAATATTAGGCATAAATAACTGAGATGAATGGTTATGACATTCTCAAGTTTTTGGAAAAACAAGATATGTATTACGTATGGAAGTTGGTTTTACATTTTGTACAGATTTCTATCTCTACCTTGCACATGTATTTTATTGCTGTTGTCTTATAGATATGCGATATCAAGAGGCGTTGATTAAATTATAATTATGATCTTTTATCTAGAAAGGAAGCGCAATTTTTAAAGAGAAAAAACTTCTGCTTGTCAAATAACTCACTACCTCCATCCAAACCACAGATACCAAAATGTTTTCACAGCTTCATATGCAAATTCCATACAATGATACATAACAATCAGAACTCGGCTTAGGGTGGAATATTTAATTTTGCTCACGAATATGTTAATACCAGCAAGCGCACTAAATTACAAAATATTTTGCACGATTTCTATTCAATATTTTGATCTTTTAAAAGGTTTTGTGTAATTTTTTCGCAAAATTGTATTATTTTTTTCAGCGTCCAGTGAGTAGGATTTGAAGGTTTATTGCTATGTATTTGCTTGCTTTTAGCTTTGAACGTTGAGCCGATATAAGTTCAAGTATGAAAAAAAAAAAAAAAAAAAAAATGTTCTGACTACCAGAAGAAACCGATTCTGTTTTACAATAACTTAATAAGGGGCCCCTCCCGCTCTCAAAACTACTAAATGGACGAACAACCCTCAAGAAATCAACATTTAAAAATTAAAAAAAAAAAAAAAAAAAAACGAACTACCTACACCGAGAGTGTATTAATCCAAATCGAATAGTAACGTTCACTCATAAACTTAAGAACGAGAATATTAAAGTAAACACTTTACTTAATTTCGCTCAGCATGAAGATTGAAGATCCACACAGGATATTGCATTTGACCCGAAGAGATTTAGATTTGGGTGTTGAGTTTCATCAACTAAGATATTAAACATGTTCAAGAAATGTTTAACCTGATGATTCTCATTATTATTAATCAAACTTGAACAACTAAATGATGAGGAGATCCTGTCATTTATCGTTGAGGGAGTTGTAATAAGTTTTACTTTCATAGCATTAACTCTTTCAATAACAATATATATTATCGCTTCACTGTTTCTTCTCTTAATAAAAAAATTGATGCTAATGATGCTTATTCATTCACTGAACAGGAAAAATGGCCTTTTATATAAACATTTTTTCGTCATCATGACTGCATATAGAACCAGAAGAAATGAAAATAAAACCTGCCAATTATTTTTTAAAGTCTTCCAATTATTTTTTTTTTTTTTTAATATTAACAGATTTTTAAGTAACTTTTAGTGCATAACAATCACGGTTTGGTACAGAAGTGATGGGTATTTTCTACTCGAAATTAGATTTTTTTATTACTATTATTATTATTATTATTTTTTTTTGCAACGTCCCCTCACTATTATAACTTCGCACCTACAGTCATCTCTAAGTTAGGCAGCCAGGTACTCAGGAAATAAACCATCATGGGTACCGCAAGCTTGGACTGCAAACTCGCATATCAAATGAGGATGTTACGCCCGTACATTTTTTTTTTTTTTTTTTTTTTACAAATTGGAAACAGTGTCTCGACGAGAGAAATACGAAAAATTGGGTTTGAAAACACTTTCAAAATAAGATCAAAAATCAAAATAAACCACTGCTAATTATTATAGATTTCGTTTGTTTCTAGTTTTCTAATCTGGTAAATTTTATGCATAAAACTTAAAAGAAGCTCTTTCTTCGGAATTTGAGGCACATGAATAACCTTGCTGTTTTTTACGGTATTATAGGCTACATAAAATAAACATACGTAGAGTGGTTTATGGATTTTAGAAGAGTAAAATCGGGGGTGTGCCTCTTTTCATGGTATTCAGTGGAAGCAATTAATCCGCCAAATATTTGCAATGCCCTGGCAAGTCTGATGTTTTAATGTGGGACGCAATGACAAATGGAAGATCATTTGCACTCAACTAATAAAATTAATGATCATTAGGACCAACGATTTGTAAAGGTTGAAAATTAATTACTAACTTAGTACCCATGGTACCTCTTAACGGGTCCAACTTTTTTTTTCAGAGAGATAAGTAATTGCCTGTGATCTATTTCATGTTGACGTCTTCATTTTAGGCAAGATAACTTTGACCCGAGAACACTTGACTGGTTATTTATCAAGCAGATGCGTTTTGTTGATTGGCAGAAGGTGATTTATGTTAAAAGTTTGGTGATGAAAAAAAGAATATTTACTAATCAATCCGTTCGATCCAATGAGTTCAACGCAGTCTCTCAATTTAAAAACGAGAAAATCTAAGGTAGTATCTTGCAGGTAATTCTGTTTAATTTCTCTTCAAAAGGTTAAATTAATAAAAAGAAAAAAAAATGTTCCTACTATCTACAAATAAAAACTTTTGGGGAAATGTAACACCAACCCAAGTTCAAATCCAGGTGAAATACTTTTTAGTCCGTCCTCCCTTTACTATTACAATAGTAATAAAAAGGTATAAGGGACGGACTATTGTATTCGCTTCGGTGTCTGTATGGCCTTTGAATAAATCAATTGATCTCAGTATGGTTTGAAATAGGCCAGTAATAACTATTAATAGGTAAAATTTAGGAATTAATTACGGATTTAAATATTCCACATGTGAACCTTCTATGGTCTCTCAATATCTTAGTGCTCTTACCTACTAGGAACCAATTGTACATGTATTGTTTATTATTTCCCCCGTTCCTTTACAAGTTCCGACACCTCAATAATTCTCAAGGGTTAATATATAAATATACCTATTTTAATGTTCAAATTAAACATTCATTTTTACGAGTATAAATATAATGTAATACATAGAATAAATATTACTTCAACCTGTCATTTTTTTTTTTTTTTTTTCATGCTAAGCCTGCAGTAAATATTACAAACTGGTCTTCTTCTTTTTCAAGGTAAATTTTCTTTTTTTTTTTAATCTCGTTTGTTGCCCTTCTTTTGACTTGAAGTACAAGTTTTTATTCAAATTGTGCGATATTCATTTAAAGTAATGAGTTTGTCTACTAGTTGTAGATACCTTGCATGATGTGTCCTGTGCATAGCTGCGTAGACTAGGAAATTGATTAATAAATGCAGGCAAGTAGGTTTACCCATCTAACATTGCAAATTCCACTGACAATTTTATGGGTATAGACCTGTTAATATAAAATAATTTTCAGTGTCAAAGCTTATATATTTTCACAATATCTAATGTTGCAAAGCCAAAGTTAAAGCTAAAAAAGAAAAAAAAATCTACACTCCATTTCCTATTCAATGATAAGTAAACACATAGGTACAAACGATTAATTATTAAGATAATAATTATTTAATCATAAATACCTACCTATTATAACAAATCCTATCTGAACATTCTCAAGACGGTTCTTAATACCTATTTGGTTTAGAATTATTTGCCTTCCTACCTAAGAAGGTTTGACTCAGGAGGAATTAATGTTTACTGAATTGCAAAATGTTATTAATGCTGACATATCGGTTGGTATTGAAGTTGTATTCTGTAGAAATGGCCTTACGATTCGCGTTAACTTTATTGTTATTATTAATTTGATTATTATTTATTATTATTGAATCAAAAACACGATGTAAAACATCTTGTTATGATATTTGATATTTGTAGGCACTTACAGGGTGTTTCAAGAAGATTTTTCAAATAATTTGAACACTGAATTTTATCTTCATACGAGCGATGTGACCTCCGACCTTAAATAAACTTTGTGTGTCTTTTCCAAATATTGAGAGCCAATTCTTATGTCCCTATGGATTATGGCATTTTGGATTTGTTACACAAAGTGTTAATCGAGGGTGTCCCAGTACCTAAAGAAAACAAGTCTACATAGAGGAAGGTTATATCTGAGATTGAGTTCACATAAATTAATTCCTCTTATTGTAATTATAATGCCAAATAGAGACATGTTCGGTCTTAATAATTATATGTAGGTATCCAACTTGACACCTTGGGATTATAGTTATCTAGCCAAATAATGCCTCGTGTAGATCATGTGTACTCAGCACTTGCTGCTGGTTGAAGGTCGGGGAATACTTGTTGGGGATTCTTCTCATTTTATTATATATTTATTTTATAGAATAATAAGTACCTATATAGTTACATGGGCACCAATACATAGGTAGGTAAACATTATTATGATAATATTATGTAAGAAATTAATGAACAAGATTGTGGAAAAAAACCCGTCACTATACCTTTTTTATTACTATCGTAATAATAAAGGAAGGACGGGCTAAAAATGGAATATGTTTCTCCTATTCTACGTTTTTTCAATACGATCCGTCTGAGTTAGTCATAAATACCTAAAATGGGTTTCTTTTCTTTCTCATTTTTCAGGAATCTGAAATTCTTGAAACTCAAAATCTCGATCTAAAATCTCAAATTCAAGAGCTTGAAACACAAAGGCGACGTCTGGTGGATATGCTGAGTATACACAAACCTTGCTGTACGAAGAAAGACGGTGTCCAATTCTCCAACATTGAACCCATTAACATTCCGTTTATTCAACCATTCCATAACAGTAATACTAGTACGACTAGCAGTAGTAGTATCAACAGTAATATACTTGATAGTAGTAATGTTCACGATACTGATAGCATGTCGCAGGAAGATCAACCTTCGTCCCAAATGTTCTCAGTGGCGGATACTATGAACTTGTATGATGAGTCTGACCGTATAATAAAACACAGAAGATGTGTGGGATGGTAAGTAAAATATAATTATGCAAATACCAGGGCAGCATCATAGATTTAGTACAGCAGATACTGAACCATTTTATCAGAGTAAAGGTGAGCAGAACCACTGATATTCCGATTTTAGAACACAATCTCCACAATTCCTCGAAGAATATAATAAAACACAGAAGATGTGTGGGATGGTAAGTAAAACATAATTATGCAAATACCAGGGCAGCATCATAGATTTAGTACAACAGATACTGAACCATTTTATCAGAGTAAAGGTGAGCAGAACCACTGATATTCCGATTTTAGAACACAATCTCCACAATTCCTCGAAGAACGAAAGCTCCAGGAGATTTGAACTCAACCAATTCCTAATTTAATTAAACCATCTATTATTTATTATTGATTCTGAAACTAAAATGTTCATTGAAGATTTCAAATGATACCACCAAGATTTCCGACAGGTGAAGACTACGGAACTGGTTATTATGTTTCCAGGCAAACGAACTATTACCGACATCGACAGAATGAGGCTTTAGCTTTAGCATTGAAATGGTTGTAGGTTTGCAAGGAAGTATTGACTCTCAGGTCAAGTTTAGTCATACAAAACGTTTAGATAATTACATGGCCTAGCCTATTATAACATACCATTAGATCAAAGAATTTACCGAAGGAAAAATGAAAGGACCGAGAAAAACAGAAGTTTTTCAAAAAAAGAACTGGTTATTATGTTTCCAGGCAAACGAACTATTACCGACATCGACAAAATGAAGCTTTAGCTTTAGCATTGAAATGGTTGTAGGTTTGCAAGGAAGTATTGACTCTCAGGTCAAGTTTAGTCATACAAAACGTTTAGTTTAGATAATTACATAGCCTAGCGCCTAGCCTATTATAACATACCATTAGATCAAAGAATTTACCGAAGGAAAAATGAAAGGACCGAGAAAAACAGAAGTTTTTCAAAAAATGATACTGATAGCATGTCGCAGGAAGATCAACCTTCGTCCCAAATGTTCTCAGTGGCGGATACTATGAACTTGTATGATGAGTCTGACCTCAGCAAATACGACACTGGGCAGTGTTCTAGTCGTGACCTACACGATTTGGATTCTACCTACGATATGTCGTCAGAGGTAAAAGACATCATCCTTCCATTCTGCGCTTCTACTGAAGCTTTATCTCTTGGATTACACTACGAAGACGAATCTATCCTGTTAAACAATAACTACGACCCGTCCCTATGGCATAGAACAGATAATAATGTGTATAGGACTTCTCATTTTCAGGAAACGTACCGCTCGAATAGTGCGAACAATAACAATCTAGTATCTCATTATAGTAAAATTAAAGACAATAATGTTAAGAGTAGCAATTTAGTTCATAGTAAGCAATCTACTGACAATCATGATGGTTTGTTACCACAATGACCGATAGTTGTGTTTCTGTTTTAGATCAATATCGATAGCACGTGCAATATGATATTGGAGACAATATAGGTACAAAGAGTAGGTTGCTACCTTGTTTCAAATTAATCCAGTACCTACATTAGTTAGGTAGGTACAGGTCATGTTACTTCTGACAGGAAAGTAAGTACCTACTTACTCTCCTGTCAGAACTAAAGTCTATCTATTACCTATTCTAACGAGACAGGTACCTATGATCCAGTCCTGGTACTTTTACGATAAAAATTGCCTGATGTGACAAACCTCACACTATGTACATGCAAATATTTACATAATTTATGTACAGTAGATCATGACAATTAAGTTACATGTTTAGTAAAATATTCAAAGTACAATTTTTTAGTTTTATTCATTAGCAAAGTTGATCCGTCCTGTTTTGAAAATCATTTTATTGAGTACTAATGATCGCAATGTTATCTGCAATTTCATTATGTGATACTTGAAGAGGCACCAAAGAGTCCATGGTCGCGTTACAGATGATTTAGATTCATTAGACAGAGGCTTCGTTATTTATTACCAATTGTTCCAATCCCACAATAGGCTAATCATTTACTGATTTACAAATGTCCCTACATGATATGCAACCCCTTTGCTCGTATGTCAATCTGCAGGTAGGTAATGTGTCACCTTCTTCTATCGTTAGATATCTACCGTATTAAACTAAGAAGCGGTATGAAGAACATAAGAAGGTCTTGTAGTTTTTTTTTCTGTCAATAATTTTCGTTATTATGCCGCTTCCTAGATTCCTATCGCCTATCGACGCCTATTTGCCCTCGAGGCCTACTGATTGCTACAGAGCCTAGAATGCCTATCTGGTACCTATACCTACCAATATGGAAATGTTAATATGATGCATTTTATCATTGAAATAAAACTATTTACTATGCAGATTTGTTTCCAGCAATATTTTTTTATTGTTTCAGAAAAAAATGAGTAAAACGTATCTGTTACTTTTAATATTAACACGTTGAACGAGAATGTGACCGATGCAATTCCAACGAATATTTTTATTGCACTAGATTGAGCTAGTATTTTCTATCAAATTTTATGAAGGTAAATAATTATTTTTTTTAAACATGGCCTATAACACCATCTAAAAGCTTAGATAGTATTATAGGCCTCCCTCTCCCTGTCCTAGAAGTTTTTCAAATAGAGAAATCAACAATGTTATTGCCTGACAAAGGGTTAAACTTGTAACAATAGATAATGCAAAGCTCATGTGAATATTATATTGCATGAATATAGGCATTGTTCAAATCTGCAGGAAATTAACTTCTGATCAAAAGGAAAGATTTTTTTTTATTTTTTCATCGAGGCATCATGATTTTTATCATCAAGGTAAAAAGAATACTTACTATTAGCTTTATGGATATGGACCTATGGTCCATTCTAATGGCCGTACAATATGATAGTGAAAAGGTATACCTAATACCTTATGTACATCATGTAGGTAAGTGACCTATGTACTTTGAATAATTTGTCCATTGGATAAATTGAGCATACGGTAACAAAATTAATCCATCAATAGGTCTTTAGATAGGTCAGAGGAGTTTGAAGGAAAAATGACAAGATGTTCCATCTAAAAGAAAAATCAGGGGTATACATATAATGTTAGACCATGGACAAGCTCCGAATGTCTGCGTCTCCTTACAAAATTTACTCATCGAATAAATGATCAGTCGGAAAAATCAAGTTTTCATTTCTGACAGATATTTTCCAAAAATGTACCTATGTGGTGCTCTAGATATTATTGTTAAATAATAGATATTAAATTTGTAGATATTTTATAAATACTTTTCTCGATTCTTTGTGCCATACTATACAAACTTTTATGACTTTGGCGCTGTTATTGCTTTCGATGTTACCTGTACTCTTATTTGAGTTGTAGATGTTATCAACACATCTTCACTAGGTAGGTATCTTTATAAACTCACAAGACTGAGTCCATGTCGAGTTATATTATTGTCAATTTAGGATTTAAACCCAGAATCAAAATACCTAATAAGTATAAAGGCCAAGTAAGACTAACAATTGACTACAGTCCAGGTTATTATTATTTGTCTTAAAATAGTACAAATTCTGTATCTTTTTTGTTTATTATTTTTACCTTTTTTACTTCCTTTAATAATTAAATTATTTATTTACGTTTGATTCTTATTTCTTTGTGCCATGAAAACGAAACGGTCTAAATTATATTAATTTGTTATATTTATTATTTTTTCATAATAATTTATTATAATATCATTCATACAATTCATGTTCCAAGAAAATTTATAGCCTATATAATATTTCGATGCCTGAGCCTGATTAATAATTCGGTGTTTAATGTTATTTCTTACAATTTGAAAACCATCCCAAGGCATTATCTACTTATCAAATATGGGTTTTTCTTGTAAATGAACGTAAATTGATTCTTCAAGATGTTTTCTACAATAGTTTATGTTATTTATTTTTGTCTTTCCTCTGTATTTCTGCTTGTGATTTATTTACTATTATATATTAAAAAAAAGTACTTATGTTTAAAATAAATAAACATTATAATATATAATATCATTAAAAGATTGTGGAAAAAAAATCCAACTAAAATAACAATGGTTTGCAAGACTGTCTTGCATCATGAAATCTGACGTTGCATTTTCCTCCTATATAATACATAGTTATTATTTATATTTTATTCTTCCTAATATTCTTCACACATTCATAATTTTTTTCACGAGTTCACAATATATCACCATATCACTCTTCACCTTAATTCTAAACGAGGTGGATTGTTATCACGGTAGATCTTGGAACATCTTCAAATAACATGCCCGTGGAGTACCCCCCGTAATAAAGTGGTGGCGGGTCATTTTACATCAGCTAAAGTTCTTTTGAGGGAAAAACAAGACATGGTCATTTTCGATTACTTGGGTTGATTGGCAATGAAAGATATCAACCAACTCTGAGGCTATTTCCGAAAAATCTATTTTGAATTTTCCGACATAGGTACCTATAAAATAATATGCTGTTATATGTGTTACATATAACAAAGTGTTTGTTTTTCAAAAGTCTTTTTGTATCTCTAGCAAATATATAGGTTTCTTTATGTGTGAATTACTTCAACCCTTTTTATTTTATTAAAAAAAGAAAAAGAAAAGAAAAAAAATGTTATCTATCTCCATTTTCAAAGAGTTATAAGAGATATAAGTTTCTTCCATTCTTGATTTGATCAGGAATCTGCATGATTAGGTAGATAATCCCAATGTCAACTTCCTTATCCTTATTAGGTAGCTGCCAATAAAACTTTATGGTACTTTGGATTTTGATAAATGTTCCTACTTTTTACCAACCAATTTTATCTGCTAATTATATTTTGCCATATCGAATTTCACGATTTACCATTATCGTCTGTCTAATATATTCCTTATGAATATTTTCTTGGTCTGGTGTCTACGAAGTTTACGTTTAACGATTTAAATTCCAAGTTTAACTTAACGGGTTAATATTGAGTATAATAGAACTACAGTATGAAATCCTAGGTACTTGCGTTTTCAAACTATTAGGATTTGGCACTATTTTTATTTTAATAATGCAAATTTAATGTGGTGCTATAGAATTTTTTATTCCTGCACTTATTCAACGTCACTTTTTTGGCTTGAGATAGTGTTCCTAGGTATGATTGGAACTATGTACTTACCTAGTTTTTAAGGAAAGTATTTGACAGGCAATTGGTTTTATGTTATTAATTAAATCTTCTCTCATAAATCGTTAGATGAATACTCATTTTTCCGAGACCCATAATTACTTCTAATAAGTATGTATGCCGTCAAATTATTATTATTATCTTAAAAAAAGTATTTAATCTTTAGATGGAAGAGCTCTTGTATAAAATTTTCTGTAGCAAATAACTAATATGTACTTTAATAAATTTAATTAAATTCAACATTTAAACGATTTCAGGGGCAGTTCGCACACCTATTTGCATTGTCTTTTATAATAAGTGGGCGAAATTTCTTCTTTGAAACCTCAAGTTTCTTGTAATAGAAAACCAGATATTCATAATCAGAATTTCACGTCCTCTCACCATAAGGTTCTAAATATTTAATAAGTATAACAATGAAACACAATAATCTATCCTATATCGGATTCAGTCTATATCAATACACATTTCCTAGTAGCTAAGCAGAAATCGGCTGATGAATTTACAAGAACTCCTAGATGTAGGTACATGTGCTTTTTGCTGTTGATGTTGTAATTATAAAGAAAGAAACATAAGAACAAGAACTTTGTTTCTACAGGGTGTTCTAGGTAGGAGGTATCTTTTTATATAGTTTTTTACATCGCGACGTTCGGGATAGCAAGACAAACGAGTTAAAAAGGATTTCAAGTGATCTGGGACCAACACTAATTTTCTAGTAAAATCCTTGATCCACAAGACTCTTCATAAATAATGCGTCGATTTTTCGTGCCCTGGAACCAGTTTTTCATTATTTCCCGGAACTTCTGCCGGAAATTCACTACTTTCAGGTCAAAAGTTTCTGGTCTTGATCACTTGTTAATAACTTATTAAAAACAATACATATTCGAAGAAAAGTATCCAAAACCGAGCTAACTCTGTAGGAATTACTTCGTGTCCTACATTTAGTACCGTCTCCTTTGTCCCTTACGATTTACCTGGAAGCGAACGTGTTTAATAACAAAGCAAAATACTTGAAACTCTGTGTTATGTAGAGTGTAGGTACAACATTATTAATACAAGTGTATTAGATTATGCACGGGCAACATAAACATTGTACTTGCTGTGTAGAATCCGATGCCACCTACATTGATAAAATGTTTCTGATGTTTGGAATTAGATCTTAACCCATTTCGGCTGCAATTTCCAGTGTTTCTAGCTCAGTTTTAAGTTTTAACCCCTTCTGTATCGCCAGAATGTGAGGTATTCTCCACAATCTTGGTTGAAAGAGGAGTTTAACTAAAAAATACTTTTTAAAGTTCGCATCTCCCGAAAAGTTCATGTTGGAAAAGGGTCTAATTTACAGATTTCGGTAAAGTCAAATTATGGACCAAAATTTAGCTGTTCTTTTCTAATGATTTCTGTTTTATTCTGCCTGTTTCAGTTGACAGTGGAGGATGAGGAGAGAAGGAGGAGGAGACGAGAGAGGAACAAAATCGCCGCCACCAAATGCCGTCTGAAAAAGAGAGAGCGAACCGTAAATCTCGTACATGTAAGTTTTCATCCGTTTCTATGTTAATTCTAATGAAGGAAAATGGCTAAGATGTTTTCAATGATTGCCACTTACCTTTCAAATAAAATAGGTTAGTAGATACTGGAATAACAATAAAATAGGTTAGTAGATACTGAACAAAATTTGCTCCACCATTTTCGTGTTCCTGGTAAAAATACCTTTAATTTGATATATAGGTCGACCAGGTTTGGATAAGTCCTTCTATGGGGACAGACATTAATTCATCTATCTTTTGTTCATTTCTATGTAGAGTCTTGTTTCTTTTGAAAGATCACAACAATGTGTTAAGAGAGACATTCAAAGATCTTCTTGATAAATATGGATAGCACTACATCTTTTCCGTGGTATTCTGCATGCTTTTAAAGTATTTCACCTTTCCTAAAGTGATTTTTATACATACTAAATAATAACTTTTTTTTTGATTCTCCGCAGATGAAGCTGAAATTTGGAAAGTACCTCACTCATTTTACAAGGAAGTAAACTTACACGGATTTATTATGACAATAATGTTATAAGTTAAATATGATCATATAATTTATTATTTTTTTAAATATATGTATAAATATTTAGAGATCAGGTTTACACTTTAACATAATATATATGTATAGATTCTTTAAAATAAATTATATTTGAGGACGTAAAATAATAAATATTTATGGTTTTACACGGTAATATTATTATGGGACTTTTAGGTACATAATAACATTTTAAAGAAGCATTAAATTTATTACATATAATATTGTGTAGTAATTAAAAAATGTACAAATTTGTTCAGGGCGAGGATAAAGTCTGTTCCCTGATACTTATGGATTCCTGGAAATCTCCTCATCTCCTGGAAATAAGCGTTTGATTCTGGGAATATTAAAGTGTTTAAAAAATAAAATCGAAACTGTTAATGAAACAAAAATTATTACTTTTTCGAATGATTGAAAACCTACAAATTATTTTATCTGTCTGAAACAATAGTGCCAGTACCTAATATTGGTAACACTAGTCAGTATACTTCAATTCACGAAAAGACCTTTTAATGAATTTTAGACAAAGTGCCTATATTACATCGAAATGGGTGTAGGACTATTGCGCCCTATTTTAACAAAATAGGTACACATTATGCTCTTGACGAAGATTAAACTAAACAACCACTTTGGAAAAAATAAAGAAAAGGTAACATTTACGATAGGAACAACTAAAGCACTACCTACCAACATACTCGTAGGTAGATAAGTATAATACAAATGAGTGAAGTTAAACACCATTATGGAGCCGTAAAATTTCACTATATTTCTATGGTAAGAAAGAGACATTTTTATTATAATTAAAAGGAAAATATACATCATGAAAATTACAAATTAGCGTCTTATCAGTGTTATGTATCAGAATACCTATCTGGTATTTACACACTAAATAGGTACTTTTGTTTCTCCTACTCAAAGATTGCTATCAAACATCACAAAAACAAGCAACAATTTGTTTCTTGTACGCAAAAGCTTGCGTTTAACATTCTTGTGTATTGTTGCGATTTGAAATGCTTGTAACTATAGGTATCAGAACGTTCTGTGTTGTGATGAATTGTTCTGATAACCTCGTCAGGGAAACACGATATTGTGTAGAGATAAGGAAACATACTTGAAGCATGTAAGGATGAATGAATATAGCGTCTAAGGATAATGAATGTAGTGAGTAATCAGGAATGCGTCCAATCACTTTACAAAGGTGCGGAAAACAATGTTTGTAGAACAAAACAGAAGGTAAGTATCTTCTAATGGGTAACATTAACAAGACATCTCATCTCATCAAGTGATAAAAATATCAAATATCAAAAAGCCTCCATTGGAAATGAAATCTGTGAGAGACATAGAAAACAAAGGAAAACTTTGAAAAAATAGTGTGACCAGAAATGAAGACAATAGAAGTTCATGCCTGAAGTCCTTGAGTCCTGCTGAGGAACATTGAAGGATGTTAGATTTATTCTAAAAGATCTCAAGTTACCAACATGTATTCCTGAAGAAGACATAAAATATAAATGAGACTGTAAATAAGGGTCCTGGTTCACAAATCCAACAGGACATGGACAATAACTTTTACAATACAAAGGTACCTACTCAAACAGTAGCTAGGAGTACTTTGTGCTAATGAATAATCATATCCTTAGGTACAAATCTATTTTATCCTAAGGGTTTTATAAAATATAGGTATCATTTATCCTTCTAGGATGAGACTGAAAAGTCCCTTTTTTGGTAACGTACAAAACATAATAATTCATTCACTTTGTAAAGTTATTCATTTCAGTTTCCTTTATTGCAACAGTTTCCCACGTAGCGTAGGTACATACCTAGATATTCAAAGTTCAATTTCTGTCAAATGCATGAAAACTAAATTTATGAACTCGCGTTAGTTCAAAACGCCTGAGGGAATTTGAACTTTTCTGAAAACAGCATTACATATTCATTCGAAAAGTGTTGGATTGAGAATTACCTTGAAAAACGAAAAATCTATACGTTTTTATTTACGTAGGTATGTATAGCCCAAGCCTACTTTTTTGAGATTACTATAACACGATTGCACACACCTAGTCAGAACTTGGGAAACAGTGGAAAAGAATTTCATGCTAAATTTGATATTGGAAAAAAATCGTTAGAGAACAAATCTGGAACTCCCAGTAAATACAATGGTTAGCGCGAACAGTCGAATTCAATGTTTCAATATGATATCACCTATAGAAATGATGAATGGAAATCTTTTTCCTTTTTAATGAAATAGGCCTCATTCAACAATTAGTACTAAAAAAATATGTATGAAAAAAGTGAAGAAGAAAATAATAATAATAATCATTAAGGATATAGGTAATCGTCACAAATTTAATTAAACCTACAGAATAGAACCTACAGAATGGAGTATTATGGACGAGCTACTTCCTCTAGACTAGAGACCCATATGGGCACATATCTGTTGAGTCAGAACTTGATTTCAGTCTCTTACAAATATGTATAGAAAATAGGTAGATTCAAATAATATATCTTACAGCAAAGAAGACACACCTTTAGCCCTTTGGATCATACATGACTGATTCGACCTCTAAAATTGGCCTTCAAACTAAAAGAGTTCACGAAAATAGTAATTTTCAACTAATGTAAATAAACAAAGCCAAGTAAAAAATACAGATTTTCTTTAGTTGTGTCAGAAAATGACATTTAATTCATAGAATTTTCAACACCTTCTACTTTGTATTTAACATTGGTAATCATTCCTGTCAGTTCCACACCCTCCACCTTCGGGTAAAAATTCTTGTCCAGTGACCTACCGAAAGGAATTGAGAGGAAACATTGTGAGAGGTCTAGAGAGATTATAACATTTTCCAGTCAGATCTGTTCGACCATTATCCTATGTGGCTCTTAGAACAATGAATGTAACCAGGCACTTAGCACCAGTGCCTAGGTAGCTTTGTAGATATGAACCAGAAGGGAGGGGAAGAATAAGAGGAGGAGGAGGAGGAGGAGGAAGAAGAAGAAGACCAGAATGATGACTAAAAAAGAATATTGAAAACAGTGCACTTTTTCCAGGAGTTTAATATCACTGTGAAAATGCTAAGTTTCATAGTGCACTTTATTTTACAAAATTAAATCGGCATAACAGAAACATCTCAGCCTATTGATCTCACCAGAACAGAGGTAATATTTCACTCTTAAATGTGGCCCTGCTTTGAATGAATGGGGACATGCCTCAGTCTGATGAGTACCTGTTTTATTTTCAATAGACATAACGTCATCCTAGAATATTAAAAAATATGTATCGAGTTTTGTAAAGTTTCGTAAAAAAAAAAAAAAAAAAAAAAAAAAAAAAAAAAAAAAAAAAAAAATGAAGTTAAAACCCTTGACTTCGATCCTCGCCTATGCGAACTGATATTCTTTAAGAATTATGTCACATCCATCTCTCTATACTTATCCAGCAGAATAAAAAAAATCTGATAAGTGTACCACCCAATTATATTTCCAATATCTGGTAAGGCGAGCCCTTGAAATTTCTAGCAGATTTCTCTGATATCGAGATAAACTCCTTAAAATGTGATTGTTAGGTGTGCGAATAGAGGAGAGGTGATATCAATCCAATAAGAAAAAGGAATAAGAATGGAAGTAAAATGGTATCGTGATGAGGTCCTAAAATGGTAGTCCTTATGTGAATCATCACAATAGAAGTGAATATTCTAAATAAAGGTCGCGGTTGCTTTTACCGCAAGGCAATACTGTGGGAACTGGGTATCGGTCTATCCCGATCTAATTAGCTATTAATTACCGATAATTATTGTCGTGAGTGACTGGTAAGTCAACAAGCTCTATCTGATCGGACGATAGAATTTCCAACAGGTAGGTAGAGTTTTTTTTTTTTTTTTTTTTTTTTTTTTTTTTTTTTTTTTTTTTTTTTTTTAAAAAGATTAACTACATTTAATATGTAGCTTATTTATTTTGATGACTGAAACCAGGTCTAATTTTAGATAAATTTCAGTAGGTATTTCGACCTACATCTGCGTCACTGACTTGGAAAACTTCCTTACTTCCTTTTCCTTTTTTCAAAATGTTGACTGACATCATTAAAAAATAAATATTTGGCTTTTATTTATTTATCTCGTTCTCTTTTTTCCTCTGTTTCCCTTCCTTGTTCGTTTTTCGTTCAATAGAACAGCTTTATGAAAAGAAAATTGAAAACAAATAAATATCAAAATAGTATTTTTGGGCAAGTTTTTTTTTCTTTCTGTTGTCCATTGTGAATTAGGTACAAAGGAGTAGAGAGGCGGCTCTGTATTTATAAACTTGTCTTGAACAATAGCCAATATGGGACATCGAGTGAGTAAGTACAAGCATTTGTTGGATTTTTCTCTCGTGTCTTTTAAAGGAATAGAGAAAAAAAATCTTCGAGACTTTGTTAGATTTTTTGTACTTTATGATGAAATAAAAAAAAAAAAAAAATCTTGATTATTATTGGTAGTAGGTACCTACATAGACCAATTTTCAGATCAAGTTTAGAAAGCACAAAACAGTATCAGTGTTTATTTGTTCATTATTGCTATTTTGTTACTTTCTATTATTTATGATACTGTACACTCTGTACAGTCTTGCAGGCAGGTATATTCACAATCAGCAATAAAGGAAGTATGAAATTTTAATAAGGGTCCCATAAGGGAAGGGAATTTCAGGAAAAATATTACCCGAAAACAAAATCTAGGCGTGTTGAGAGTTTGATACTCTTCCAAACAAGATATTACCCTCACAAGCCATCAATAAAACAAAACGAGGCTCATGAGAAATTCATTCGTAACAAACGAAAACGAAAGTATTCCATCAAGATTTAGGGCGAGGATGGGCGACAGAATATCTGAAACACCTGTATAAATGAAGCTGTTTTCATATTGACCTCTTCAGATACAAGAACGAAAATTCGATCCAGAAATCATTGGGGGAAAAAGTGTTAAAAACTAAGAGATTTTCAAGTTCATAACTACACTATAACTCCTCAATAGGAAAGATCTCAACGACGATAATACTAGTCACAATAACTGCAGCTGATTGAAATGCCAGCAAAATTGAATGACAGTCATTTTAGTCCTTGGAAACTAAAACAGTGAAAATATAACCTGTTTATCCTACTGGGATTTGACTGGAAAGTCCTTTTACCCTGCAGAATCTGCAGATAATGATATTAATGTCAGAAAGCAAAAGACACGAAAGTTTGATAGGTAATAGAGAACAGTAATATAATATGTATTCATCGAAGAAAACTGTTACAAAAGAGCATGTTAACGAGCGAAGAAGGAATAGAAGGAAAAAGCCAAAGAGGGGAAAAGGGGGAGACGTTTCAAAGTCTGGGATGTAAAGAGGTCAGAAACAAAAGTATAATCAGGGGACCAGTAAGACAAGGAAATAAGGATAATTGGACAGTCGAACTAGTCTCAATACATCATTCTGAAACTCCTTGGAACATTGCACATCAAGACAAGGACTTTTTATTCCTCTCAATTTCTCCTAATAGCTAACCTTATTTCGTTGTGGCTCGTTAGATAAAGGTACCAATTTTATTTGTCCTAGTTAGGTTGTCTGAATAGTTTGAAATGAAGGAGCAGTAGGAAAACTGGGAAATGGAATTGTGCTGTATAAAAGGAAGGGACAGAAATAGCAATATAAACGAGTGGGTGAAATATAGACAGAAATAACCCCAATAGGGGAAAATGAAAACAGATCGCTTTTTTTTTTGTTTTACAATATTCTACAAACATCAAGAAAGTCATATTGTAAAACAAAAAAGCGATCTGTTTTCATTTTCCCCTATTGATTTTAATTTGTTTTACCAAGTGTTGTGTACACCCTTGAAAGTTCTAACTTTTAGAAATAACCCACCGATTTTTTTTTTCTTTTTTTTTCATTATACTTAGTTTGACTTGTGCCAAAGTATCTATCCAGTTTATGTCAAAAATAACCATATTCTAGGCCTAACAGAATTTAAATTTCACTTCACCTAGCTCCTAGAAGAAAAGAAAAAAACATTCCCTATGCAGGTACACCAAAACTTTCATATGAATATGCAAGAAGCTTCTCACCTTTTGTGCTTACGACAACTCTAACGAAAGTAAGGAGACTTGTGACATGGAAAGCACCTTTCTTCAAGTCACCTGTTAAAACTGTAGAAACGTTTCCAGTCTTTCATGAAACTTTCCTTGGTTCTTGACACCTGTGATTTTCCACGAAAAGAAAACTCGACTGAGATGAGAGATCATTGATCGTATAGTTATTTCTCCTAGCGTCCGGTTTTCTCGGAAAATTCTAAAATAAAATTGCGACTTGTGCTAGGATAGTCTAGTAATAAGTCAGGAAGGGGAAAATTACTCAAGACGTTAAAATTAGAAACATGTTAATGCTTGAGAAGTAGGTACCTTCTGAGGCTAAGGTCAATTTGAACTAGTGATGTATTTTTTTTTTTTTTTCTTCTTTTTTCAACGTTCATATTATTTATTGGTTTTTGAGTTGAATTTATGACTCGAATCAACGTGACTGAGACTTCAGCGCGATCTCGACTTTGAAAACTCATTGTTTCCATGAAAATGATTGAGCACAGTCTTCAAGAGGAGGAAGGATTTCACGAACCAGGGAAAACTGAAGTATTCCGATGTAGAAGCGTGTATGTCCAAGATCAGGCACCAGAAATGAAAAAAATGAGAACGATGCGATAGAAGTAAAACAAGGAATGATTAGGAATGTGGGAAATTTGAAGTTTGAACCTTATGAAAGTGCCTATGAAAATAGATGCCTATACCTAATAAAAGTACTACCTGTGAAAAAATAGAGGTTAATTATCGTAATATTCCTTAGATACCTACCTATTTAGGTATTCCCTTTATACACCCATTTCAACCATCATTCATTCTAATCTAAGGTGTAAATTATGAATTTCATGTGCAACAATATGAGTTGTCAAATCAAAGTCTCTTTCAAAACACAGAGAAAAATCAAGGCTACAAAGGGGAAAAATAATTTTATTATTATTTCGACTTTTAATAATTTCGCAAGAACAACTACCTAATAATCTAACACTTTACCTAGAAAAGCAGTAGGTAGATCATTCATATTCATATTATGACTATTTGAATTTGTAAAAATTAGACTCGTATTTCGACGGGATTCGATTTCAAAATCGAAAAAAAATCAAATCAATGTTATTTCAAAATTATCTTCACATAAGAAGTATTTCTTCTTTGCCTTTTTTCAACTGTATCTTTTTAGATTCACCTAGATCAAATATAAAATTTAGTTACAATTGAAAATAGGTATTTCTAAAGTTCCTACCACTTTACAACCCACACCTCATTTTGGAAAAATACGGGAAGACAGAGCTTACAAGCAAAGATGGATCTGATAAAATCTGAATCTAAAAAGAAAGGAGATCAAAAATAAGTTTAAATTTTATAAACTTCGGACAAGTTTAAATTGGGGGATGATGCAAAAATGTCAACAGCAATAAACTTTTAGATTAGAATTCCTACCTAAATTATTTACAATAAAATACTTTATCACTTTACAAATATAGAAATCGTCTATCTAATATTTTTATTCAAAATAAAAAATAAATTCTTTGAATTTGAGGGAGATGCATTTTATTTGTCAAAAATATTTTTGGACCTATTGTCATTTTTTTTCCTCCAAGTTTGTGGCTTACAGCCAAACTAAAGTTCTAGTTTAGTTAGTTTCTTTTCGCTTTCAATGCTAAAGGCCATTGGAAATTGGAGAAGATGGAATTTGACAAACAAAATACACTCTTGTAAATTACATTGTACCTACGCTAATATGATAGTTGGGTCATAATTATATTAAGATTATTTTATTAATCCGTAATATAAATTGTTTTCACAAAAAAAAAAGTTTTGTATACCTAGGTAACGTTTTTTCGTTGTTTCAACTGTAAGTCACTGTAAGAGAAAAATACCAGAGTGTTTATAACTCAAACAATAGTAAAAATATTTGAATTCAATGCCATTGTTTACAGAAAAAAAATCAATTCCTTTTTAAATAATATTTTTTTTTATCTTAAGTGTCCCAGATAAATAAATTTTTATTATCTATCTACCTATCTACTCGATCCAGGTATCTATCTATATTGTTAGGGTGCTGTTCGTAAAATGTCATGCTTTTACACCCCGTGACTACTCTGTTTCTTTCTGTCTTTTTTTTTTTTTTTTCAAACACTGCGAAAAGATGAAAATACCTACTTACTTTCAAAATATATTTATTTATAAATATATATATATATAAAAAAAACAACAGCAACAACTTAATTGCATTTAACATTATGCAAATGCTCGCAGTGAAATGTAGTGTTTTTTTTCCTTTCTTTAACCCTTTTTCGTGATAATTTAAAGTTAATTACGTGAAAGCTAATTAGAAGGGAAAACATTTAAAATGTTGGTACATACGTATAGCTAGGTAAGAAGAAGGATATTGAGCTTGTAAGGGGGAAAAACGAGTGAAAGCGAGGATCATTTATAGGACGGACTATACAGAGGGAAAAAAGGGAAAAGGGAGATGTATTAATTGAAAATAATTCACGGGACGTTCATGTAATTCAGTGGGTACAAAGAGGGTTAAAGAACTATGCAACCTCATAAAAAGATACAATTTATTTTTATGCTGAGTAAAATATTTTGTGAACTCATCATTTTGTAAGCATTATATAAAATTAGAAGTATTTAACTCTATTAATTTACTTCTCTGTGTATTCATTGCAATTAGTTCAAAAGCTTCAACAAAATGAACATTATTACACTGAGCGTTTGAGAATTAAGTGAGGATGTATCTACATACCTTTGAAATGCTAGAATTGAAACAGATCAAAACAAAGTATTGTTTAGAACTCTGAAAGTACTGGTAGTAGATTCGCATAATATTTGGGGAATTCTAGTAATTGTATTTGAGCCAAGCACCTTCCTAAACTAGGATAACCCTTGTAGAACTTCTAGTCAAGCTTTTCTTGATGACTGTATTTTTCCACAATTTGGAGTTCAGTCTTTTGATTCAAATGATTTTACTGTTGTTGAGGAAAGGATATTCAATACACACAGAACAAGGCAATAAAAAGAGTCATATCATTACTGCGAATTTCATTTAACAATGCAACAAAAATAGGATTTTAGGTCAGAGCTGCAGCTCGACCCACCTTGAGAAGTAAACCACCCTCTCTTACCAATTCAGACCTGATTTTCACCCTACGCCACTGCTTTCAGGTAAATTTTCCCTATGCCTGCCTAAACAACCTTTTTTAAAATTTGACCGTGGGAAAGTTAAGTCCCAAAGGTTCCCACATTTGGTAGTGGGTATGGACATAAGCTGGTTTCTTGCTTCAGTGTATTCTGTTCTCTCAAACCATGTAGACCTTTGGTGAACTTAGAAAATTTTCCATAGTTTACCTTAGCTTTTCCAGTACCTACTAAGATAACTTAACTTTTGATAATTCAATTTTCAGTTAAGTCTTCAACTACTTTCCTCTTTTCCTATCCCTGCGGGGAGAAAACTGTTTTATTTTGGGAACATAAATTTGTAATGGAAAAACCTAAAAAATTTAGGCTTCACTTTATTTGAATTTTTGTTTAGCTTAGTTTTTCTAGCACCTATTTGTGATATCTGAACTTGTAATAATTCAGTTACAGTTAAGTCTATAACTTACTTACAATTACTCTACGCCCAGTGTGATCATCAGCAATTTTCAAGGTAAGATAAACAGTTGGAAATTGTTTTTCCTTTTCTAGATTTCTTAACGGCCTCAGAGTGGCTTTCGCACGCGATTGCCTAAATGTTCCACCGGGGAGAGTCTCCATCATCTGTCTTGTAAAAAGATATTTAGTGCCTTGTACTGTGGGAGCAATGCGAGCATATCCTAACAAACATTCAAAGACATCGGTATTTAAGCTCTTACAGTGAAAGGCGTGGATCAAGTGGCCATGCACATCAATTTTTTAAAAGCTTTCCTAAATTCCGGGTTGAAAATGGTGTAGATTACCGGATTCACAAAACTGTTCATGTACCCCAGCCAGGTGGTGAAAATGAACCAAGTCACTCCCGGTTGACAGTCTTCTCCCAATTTGGTGCAGATTGCGTCCATGATATTACACGTAAAGAACGGGACCCAGCGATAATGAGAATAGGTATAATAAAGAAACCACCTATGAAAAAGGAATCTTAACAAAAGAAAATTTCACATGATTAACAACAGTAATTAAGGTTATTCATTCATTTTTTTTTTATAATATATGTATATGAGTTTTATTTACAATCAGTCAGTGAACTATAAGTAAAGGATATGACGAGTTATTTATTCATACTTAGGTGTAAATAAAACAATATTCTAATAAAAATAAAAATCATTGTAATACCTAATAGGTAGAAAGTAATTAGGTATGCATCTATTATTAAATTATTATGTAAAAGTTAAAGATCCATGACAGAAGTTGAAATAATGGACTATAAGTACAAATATATTTATTTTTCATTGCACATTGCATACTCACAAAGATACCCGGCGTTTATACAAATTTTGTCCCAGCTTTGAGATGAAAATCAGTGGATGTAGCACATTTTCAGGGGAATTTGAACCAACACTACCAAGTGGTGTGTAATGACTTAATGAGTAATGAAGGAAAGTCGGTAACAAGTTAGTATTGAGATTATCATAAAAGTGGTACCAGCATACCAATACTAGGTAGGTACCAATTTGGTCCCTGTCAGTTGCCATTCACGTCTACTGTTCTTTTCTGTTCTAGAACGTAGGAATTACAATTTTACTGTCGTTCTTTCTTTCTATTTCTCTCCCTCTCTCTTTCTCCTCTGATTATTGCTTTCATTACAATTTTCTTGTTAATTAAATTTCTATTATTCTTTCCTTATACAGAGAAACTAAAGTTGAGTCTTTCCTGTGCTCTCTTTCTCTTCCTGTATTTTTAATATCTTTCTGGTAGGTACACATTCGATGGATATTTCTCAAAAAGGAAATAGTTTAAAGCAAAGGTTACGACTATACCTAATTACATTTCTAGTTCTTCAGTCCTTTTTTATGTACTACTAGCTGTTTCGCCCGCGTTCCACCACAGTTTAGAATTTTATGAAAAGGGGAAAAATGCACAAGTACCTTCCGAAGATGGCTCCCCACTTTGAGAGCATACGGTAGCGCTACACTTTGCTTAGTGAGCCTCCCATTTTGTGTAAATAATTCGTATTTCTTTCAGAAACTTAAGAGCGATAAGTATTACTATAATAAGCAATCTATTTTATTCCTGGTTGTCCAATTAGTTATAGTTCCATTCCCCTAGAAATCAAGTTACAAGAAACAAGGGTTAAAACCACGAAGCTAGTTGAAGAAAAACACAAAGTCACACAAAAGGAAAACTTTATTTCAGGTCTGAAACTTGGATTTTAATTTATTTATCAAAACTAGGGACGCCGACCGTGAGGCGTAAGAAGTGGGGGGGGGGTCGTTAAAATTTTAGAAGCTTCAGATTCCATTTCGAGGTATTTATACCTCTTCTACTGGTTTATGTAAGCCTATAATAGTATCGGTACTGCTAATAACAAAGTCAATCTGGATTTTACCTACTTTTGAATTATACAAGAGGGAGTTTGATTGCTCTCAATGTATGATGAAGATAGATGCCCACATTTTCTAAGAAGATATGCACTATTATTCTTGATGGTGGGTTTTCATATTTCAGTATTAATTAAGAGAGTTCGAAAAGATGAAAATACCTACTTACTTTCAAAATATATTTATTTATAAATATATATATATATAAAAAAAACAACAGCAACAACTTAATTGCATTTAACATTATGCAAATGCTCGCAGTGAAATGTAGTGTTTTTTTTCCTTTCTTTAACCCTTTTTCGTGATAATTTAAAGTTAATTACGTGAAAGCTAATTAGAAGGGAAAACATTTAAAATGTTGGTACATACGTATAGCTAGGTAAGAAGAAGGATATTGAGCTTGTAAGGGGGAAAAACGAGTGAAAGCGAGGATCATTTATAGGACGGACTATACAGAGGGAAAAAAGGGAAAAGGGAGATGTATTAATTGAAAATAATTCACGGGACGTTCATGTAATTCAGTGGGTACAAAGAGGGTTAAAGAACTATGCAACCTCATAAAAAGATACAATTTATTTTTATGCTGAGTAAAATATTTTGTGAACTCATCATTTTGTAAGCATTATATAAAATTAGAAGTATTTAACTCTATTAATTTACTTCTCTGTGTATTCATTGCAATTAGTTCAAAAGCTTCAACAAAATGAACATTATTACACTGAGCGTTTGAGAATTAAGTGAGGATGTATCTACATACCTTTGAAATGCTAGAATTGAAACAGATCAAAACAAAGTATTGTTTAGAACTCTGAAAGTACTGGTAGTAGATTCGCATAATATTTGGGGAATTCTAGTAATTGTATTTGAGCCAAGCACCTTCCTAAACTAGGATAACCCTTGTAGAACTTCTAGTCAACCTTTTCTTGATGACTGTATTTTTCCACAATTTGGAGTTCAGTCTTTTGATTCAAATGATTTTACTGTTGTTGAGGAGAGGATATTCAATACACACAGAACAAGGCAACAAAAAGAGTCATATTATTACTGCGAATTTCATTTAACAATTCAATAAAAATAGGATTTTAGGTCAGAGCTGCTGCTCGACCCACCTTGAGAAGTAAACCACCCTCTCTTACCAATTCAGACCTGATTTTCACCCTACGCCACTGCTTTCAGGTAAATTTTCCCTATGCCTGCCTACACAAACTTTTTTAAAATTTGACCGTGGGAAATTTAAGTCCCAAAGGTTCCCACATTTGGTAGTGGGTATGGACATAAGCTGGTTTCTTGCTTCAGTGTATTCTGTTCTCTCAAACCATGTAGACCTTTGGTGAACTTAGAAAATTTTCCATAGTTTACCTTAGCTTTTCCAGTACCTACTAAGATAACTTAACTTTTGATAATTCAATTTTCAGTTAAGTCTTCAACTACTTTCCTCTTTTCCTATCCCTGCGGGGAGAAAACTGTTTTATTTTGGGAACATAAATTTGTAATGGAAAAACCTAAAAAATTTAGGCTTCACTTTATTTGAAGCAGAGCGTAGTCCACACAGGCGTTAACTCTGTGAGAAGTGGCTAACTTCTCAAGTGTCCATTTCCAAATTTCCATTTCTCAAAAATCAAAAACAAAGCAATTTTTTATTTGTTCTGTTTTTCCGAATTTTCCACTGATTCAAGTTGAGTTTTCCTCTGGATTTCATGTTTCTTTGATTAAAATTTCATAGTACAATGGTGATGAGCTATGCTAAGTGATGTCACGTCATAGGAATGTAAGGTCCTTGAGATATTCGGATGGTAAGTCAGACTCCCTACCCTATGTGCCACATTATCATAAGCTCCATGGTCAAAGGTTATCAGCAGTCATTGTCACCATTATTCAGACCTTTTCCTAGCTGCATATAACTTACACAGAGTTCCAATAATTGGGTTCATAATTTTGATTCATACATTACCCACAGCACTGACCTGATTATGATGTAACAAGTTGCACCAATTCAACTCTGTACAGGGCTGTATTTAGTCTTAGTGTTAGAAAATAGAACATACCTTGTTTATCCTCCTTGAATATTACTAAAGTGTCCCTTTACCCGAACAGTCTCTGGAACTTTTTTTTTTTTTTAAGAGGCTGGAACTTTTTATCTTGCAGAGTACAGATATATGAAGATTATGAAGCGATTTTTTGAAAACAATTCGCATAATATAAAATACTGGAACTTTTTTTTTTAAAAAGAGGCTGGAACTTTTTATCTTGCAGAGTACAGATATATGAAGATTATGAAGCGATTTTTTGAAAACAATTCGCATAATATAAAATATGGAATAGTAAAAAGTTTTTCTTTTCTCAGCATCCTCATATTGGTTATCCACTTACTTCGTGTTAGTTTCTCTGTCGAACATTAAAATGGTATAATAATTGGACCAATGTTCAGGGGGTGCTAGCTGACATGATGAAGTGATTATAGAGAAACCAGGGATCACCCTCCAAAGGAACCCTTCTACTAACCGTGACTAGCGACTACCTGGAATGCATCCGTTCCCATGGGATCGCCCAAACACATAGTTGCCCCAAACATACTAAACATCTAAAAGTTTTTTCACTGCCTACCAATAATATCATTAGGAAAATACATAGTTACCCTATCATCTTGACACTTGCCATTCTTGACTATTATACATACAAGATAGTTCAAAGATTTTCTGAGTTCCAGTCCTTCAAGGCCTAATTGGTATGACTGAACCCACACTCTCCTGATTACCAGGCGAGCTCCTCTTCAATGTTTCCAAATGAAAGTAGATAGGTAACTAACTACCTTCTTAATGTAGGTAATCTAGATAAAATTCTATTTTATAATACATATTTTAGCAAGAAATTTTAAAATTAAGCTGAGCATAAAGGTACAACAATAAAGCACTTAGGTAAGGTTCAAAAGGATCAAACGATTTTAGACTAAGAGAACAAAATTTGTGAATTTAATGCCCCAACTGGTGTACAATTTATGCTCATCAGAAAACCATTAGAAAAGTAAGACAAAAAATTGTTCATTATTATTTTTATTAAGTTGTTTTTCTTCCGTAACTTTTATGAACTCAAGCCCATTTTTCTCTCCCTCTACTTTTTCTTCCTTTTCCCTCTCTCCTCTTTCCCTCGCTCGATCTCTTTATTTATTACCCTCCATATCGCTTTTTATTCTGTCTTAACTCAGGAACTTTCCAGCTACCTTTTTCTTATAAATAATTTCTTAATTCCTAAGAAGTTCGTTACTCTTGCGATCAAACTTGAGAGTTTAACCATTTTTCGTGTTCATTCGAAGCCACCTGGGAATCTAATAAAATTATCGAACTACCTATCAAGTAAATCGAACTACCTGTAAGTTTTTTCAATAAGACTAAAGGGGAAAATAAATTTCAATAAATATTTTTTTCATCGTCATTATTACTATTACTATCCTACAATTATTATGAGTAATATCATCATAGGCAATATCTGGGACACGGACCAACACCAAAGTTTAAAATTATATCATTTATTGAGATTACCAGTGGTTCTAAACCTAAACACCTATTATGAGCTGACTTGATCAATATATTAATAATATGGCCTATAATTAATAAATTAACTTGAATAAATCAAAACTTACTTTGGAATTCGAGTTGGCGTTATTGTTTTTGAAATCTGCGAGCTCCGTTTCAGACTTTTTCAGTGGACTGTTCGGTGCCGAACCCTGGACTTCGAAGCTGGAGGCCGCGTACCCTGAGTCATGGTTACCATAGTGCTCCGTCAGGATTGAAGAGGAAGACATCGGAGCTACCGCCCTGGAAAAAAGAACAATGTTTTTGTGTTTGAAAAAAAAAAAAAAAAAAAAAAAAAAAAATATTGTTTAGAACTCTGAAAGTACTGGTAGTAGATTCGCATAATATTTGGGGAATTCTAGTAATTGTATTTGAGCCAAGCACCTTCCTAAACTAGGATAACCCTTGTAGAACTTCTAGTCAAGCTTTTCTTGATGACTGTATTTTTCCACAATTTGGAGTTCAGTCTTTTGATTCAAATGATTTTACTGTTGTTGAGGAAAGGATATTCAATACACACAGAACAAGGCAATAAAAAGAGTCATATCATTACTGCGAATTTCATTTAACAATGCAACAAAAATAGGATTTTAGGTCAGAGCTGCAGCTCGACCCACCTTGAGAAGTAAACCACCCTCTCTTACCAATTCAGACCTGATTTTCACCCTACGCCACTGCTTTCAGGTAAATTTTCCCTATGCCTGCCTAAACAACCTTTTTTAAAATTTGACCGTGGGAAAGTTAAGTCCCAAAGGTTCCCACATTTGGTAGTGGGTATGGACATAAGCTGGTTTCTTGCTTCAGTGTATTCTGTTCTCTCAAACCATTTAGACCTTTGGTGAACTTTGATTTTTCCTTAGTTTACCTTAGTTTTTCTAGCACCTATTTGTGATAACTGAACTTGTAATAATTCAGTTAGAGTTAAGTCTATTAACTTACTTACAATTACTCTACGCCCAGTGTGATCATCAGCAATTTTCAAGGTAAGATAAACCAGTTATAATTTTTTTTCCTTTTTTAGATTTCTTAACGGCCTCAGAGTGGCTTTCGCACGCGATTGCCTAAATGTTCCAACGGGGAGAGTCTCCATCATCTGTCTTGTACTGTGCGAGCATATCCTAACAAACATTCAAAGACATCGGTATTTAAGCTCTTACAGTGAAAGGCGTGGATCAAGTGGCCATGCACATCAATAAGAGAGTTCGAAGAACATCCAATAACTTTCGCTACTGTTCGTGAACAACAAGGCCTAGTCATTTCATTTGACAATGTCATACCTGACCCCTTTGCCCTTTCTCAATTTTCTAGCTTCCCTCAGTTCTTGGTACAAGAAAAGGAAACGTTTTCTGTTTGTTTACAATAAGAGAGTTCGAAGAACATCCAATAACTTTCGCTACTGTTTGTGAACAACAAGGCCTAGTCATTTCATTTGACAATGCCATACCTGACCCCTTTGCCCTTTCTCAATTTTCTAGCTTCCCTCAGTTCTTGGTACAAGAAAAGGAAACGTTTTCTGTTTGTTTACAACTGTGATCAAAAAGTTTGTCTAAGTTTTTATTTCCAACTAGAGAAGAAGGGGGAAACGGAAGAAATTCAAAATTCTCAAAGTATAGCAGCGGACCAGAAAAACTAAAATGTAATAATAAACTACCAAGTATTGGGAATTTAGAAACTTTCGGAGGACCTTTGACTGCCATGCGACATATTTACGAGAAATAAAAGTGGATTCAAACCGGAGCGAAAGACAAAGCCTTGAGGAGAAAAAGGGAGTTCTATATTAATATGTAATTTGTTAAATTATACACAATGAAAAAAAAAAAAAAAAAATCTAGAAAGTTATCTATGTTTAGACTACATCACAATAATGTTTTATTATTATTATTATTATTATTATTATTATTATTATTATTATTATTATTATTATTATTATTATT